>NW_022631077.1:6088793-6165145 GCF_010015895.1 Lontra canadensis | reverse complement strand
AGAGAGCCTGATGTGGGGCTCGATCCCAGGACCCTGAGATCATGACCTGAGCCGAAGGCAGAGGCTTTAACCCAGTGAGCCACCCAGGTGCCCCTAGTTTATTTTTTAATATGAATTCTTGCTTCACGCATTTACCGGCTATGTTATCAGATGTTATTCTGATTGTAATATTCAGTTTACTAATTCTCTTTATGGCCATGTCTAATTTGCTTTACATTCATTGATTAAGTTTCTATTTTCAGTTACTGTATGTTATCATTGTAGAATTTGTTTTGTACTTTTTATAGTTATTCAGCTAAATTCTCAATCTGCTGTTTCATTTCCCTGTGCATGCCAATCACAGGTATTTCAACATAAACAGAAATAATACTTACTCAGTAACTCAATTATCGGAATTTCTTGATAGCTTCAGTTTTTATCATTTTTCTTGGTTTTTGGTCATTTTTTCTTTTCTTTTCTTTTTTTTTTTAAGATTTTATTTATTTACTTGACACTGGAGAGAGAGAGAGAGAGCACAAGTAGAGGGAGTGGGGTAACAGCAGGCAGAGGGAGAGGGAGAAACAGATTCTCCACTGAGCAGGAAGCCCAACACAAAGCTCAATCTCAGGACCCTTAGATCATTACCAGAGCTGAAGGCAGATACTTAACCAACTGAGCCACCCAGGCACCCCTTTGCCATGCTATTTATTACTTATGTATTTTTTTTTCTTATTGGTGGATATTAAATATGAATAGTTGTAAAGGTCACTGGCACCTATAATGACATTATCTCTCTCTAGAGAAAATTTGCACTGACTTCTGACAGGAGCCTAAAAACAAAAGAGATGTCATATAATCTCAATCCAATCAGGAAGTAAGATGATATTCATCTAGTTTAAATCTTTAAGGAGGTTGATCTGTTTCCAGTTTAGCTTTTCTTGTAGGGTGATTTTCAGAGCTCTAGGCACTTAACAAGCACCTTTACAGACCTTGAACTCCAATTTTTGCTCCATGAGTCTGTGAATTGATTCAAGATTTCTTCACCTTCTTAAGACATCAGGATCTAGGAGAAAGTTGGTCCCTCTTAATAGCCAGATCACCTCTTGGGTATTTTTTGTTTCCCTAGATATTAGTCCCTTAATTCTCCATAAACTTGATAACTCTTTGATATCACCCAAGATTATTAAAAAAAATCTTGTACATCTTCTCTAGTTCTTCTTAGGCATTTTATTGTCTGAATGTCTGATGCATTTTTGCCTTAACTCAAAACAAAAAACTTCTATGTTGGAATGAAAAATATAAAGAGCTTTGAGAAAGGGGAGAGATGGGTGGTTTATTTTTCTCAATTTTGTTTATCAAACATAAAAGATATGAGGCAATGAAACTATAAAGAGAAATATTCAAGGAAATTAGAGTTATATGGAGAGTCCTTTTTTAACTTCAATTTAATGTTTCTCATCCTTAATTTCATGTTAAATTTTTAAGCAAACATAGTAAGTTTAAGCTTTTCCTTAAAATTCTGTTTTGTCCCAATGTTACAAGATCAATTATACTTCTACATACAAACTGGTTGCAATTCAGAAAGGAAATACAGCCCGTGTTATAATTAAATAATTTTAATGCAGGTCATGTGAAGAAAATCCCAGATAAGCAGATTGCCCAGTCCCTTGGAGACGCATGACCAATTCATCTGCAGGAGAATGAAATAGCAAATATTGCTGTAAGGAACATGTAGGAAAAATATGAAGTGACACTGGAATCTCATGTCCCCGAAATTTGAAATGGTTTAGCTACTAATATTTTTCTCTCATCTAGGATTCATAATATGCCTCCAGAAGTTCTGATTAATTTATGTAGTTTTTAACTTTCTATGTAATGACCCTGTTATTTACGTCTTTTAAGCATAGATTAAGAGTCAGAGCCTTTCCCCTGCCTTCTTTTCTTGAATTACTCTGATGCCTCTGAAAATATGTTCGGCTTGAGCCAAGAAACTCAGTATCTAAGTGACAGTGATTTCCATGGAGCAAGTAGTGCTCTCCTGAGCTGTCAAAAACAAAATGTTTGATATGTCACATTACACCTTCTTTTGAAACAAGGGTAAAGTAGTTTGGATGATTGTTCCCAATGGAACATTATTTTTGCCAGTATTTGTAATAGTAACAAGGATATCTCCATAGGGTGAAAAAATACTGTATCAGAATGCAAGGCAGGGGCGCCTGGGTGGCTCAGTGTTAGGCGTCTGCCTTCAGCTCAGGTCATGGTCCCAGCGTCCTGGGATCAAGCCCCACATCAGGCTGCTTGCTCCACAGGAATCCTGCTTCTCCCTCTCCCACTCCCCCTGCTTGTGTTCCCTCTCTCGCTGTGCCTCTCTGACAAATAAATAAATAAAATCTTTAAAAAAAAAAAAAAGAATGCAAAGCAAATGCTGGCAGTTAATACATAAGTTGTTTACATTTAATTTTTCTTTTTTCCCCATTAAACGTACAGAGAATAGGAAATATAAAGGCAGGAGAAGCAGAACACAGAAATGGAGATTTTCTATCATACCACATTTATCAGCTACAAAATGAAGTTATCAAGCAACTGATTTAGAATACCAAAGACAGCCCGAAAGCTTCTTCTCTAGAAACTGGAATCTTTTACAGAAAATTAACACTTACAGAAAAATTATATTTTAATGCTGAAGGTTTAATGTGCCATAACCTGGTGAATTAGGTATCTTTTATTTTTGAACTGATATCTTGACATTAACCTGCTTAATATCACCTAGGAGGTCCAGGGGATGTGGTAATGTTGGAAACCAGTATATTCAGACCTTCAATGATCTATAAAGTTAAGTTGGACTGAATGTGTATACTGCTCTATCTTGAAAGTTGTGTATGGGGGGATAAAATTCAACCTAAATAATCCTTTGTCTTTCATTATAGAATAAGGAAAATCACAGAGTAACAATGTAATATACATGTTATTCCACCTAATTCTTCACATTTCTTTTATCCTTTTCTAAATTATACTCTTTGCCTTCTATGTTAGAATTCTGTCCACTTAAAAAAAAAAAACAAAACAGAAAGACCAGTTTAAAATAATATTTCAGGCATTATATCCTATCAAAAAAAAAAGATGGAATTTTTGCAACAAGGAAACCACAACAAATGGTGAATTTAAGCAATGCAATCACCTTGATGTCTCAGGTGTGTAATAACATACCAGTCAAGGGCTTTATGTTTGTCACTTAAAAAATATAGATTAGTGTCCAATGTCACCCCGAGAAAAACCCTTCATAAAGGAAGCTCAAAACCTACTGACTGAAGAGATACAGTCTCCGATGCAGGAATGCTGGTTCTTTCTTGTTCCTTATTGTCAGGGAGACTGAAGGAGAGAACTCAGAAGACTATCGTCACATACAGTTCCTAGATTAACTCCAATTTTACACTCTTTATTCAGTCTTTAGGTCGCCCAAAACATCACCTTGGCCACAAGTTAATATTGTTCATTCAACAGTATTAGGTATTTTGTAAAAAAAAAATGTTTGAAATATGGATACATTCTATGTTATTATCAAAACACTACCACATTAAAAGTTTCAGTTTGTGAATTAAATAATCTGTGTATTTTCTGACTCAAAACTGTTTTTTTAAAAGTGATTAAAGCTATTATAATTTAGAAGCCAACAGAGGGCACTTCAAAACTTACTGAAAGTAAGAAAAAAAAAGAAAGAAACAAAAACCCAAAAAGCAATTAAAAAAAAACTAACTGAAAGTTTAAGAATTCAGATATATGAATTATAATTCTGACCTGTCTATTAACTTTCAGCAAGATATTCTCCAAAGTACTTAATCCTTTTCGGTCTCAATTTTCTCATTTGTAAAATGAAGATTAAACTTGAATATTTCTTAGCTCCCTGGTACTCCCAATAATGTATTTGAGATAGAGACCATTGCAGAATTCAAGGAAGTCCCATATTTTGGAGAACGAAGGAAGGCAATGCTATATGGAGAGTATATGGAATAGACCAGGGCACTGGAACTGAGTCACACCTAGTTATGTCTTCAACATCAGAAGAAAAATTTGGCCTACTCATTTGCTGTAACAGCAGTCTTCTCCAAAATCTGTTTCATCACTGAGGGTGCGATCAAAGCACACATGCTCCAAGAGCATTTCCTTATCCCTCAGCAGGCATCACGAGCATGATGGGTCTAAACACGGTGATGCCCCTAGAGCTTCTACACCTGAATCAGATCCCTTTATCTGAACCCTTTTCCCACTTCTAACTTCTGAATCCTTTCCACCATGCCCTCTAGACCTCACCTTCCATTATCAGCAAATCTCTCCACATGCTTAGCCCCTTCTTTAAATCCTCCTTTCCATGTTCTTGATGTTATAAAACCTGGCTCTCCCCCAAGGACTTTACTTCCTCTTCGCCCTCTCTTACTTTGTGTGTTGTGCTGGAAGGTGGGGCAGGTGACTAACTTGTTCTTCCTTGCTATTTTCAAACTATTTTCACTTCCTTCTAAAGACCCCTCAGGCTTTCAGTCTCATGTATCAGATCATTCTCTTTATAACCTTTTTTCTTTATTATTTCTATTCATTTCTATTGATTTCTGTTCTTAGCTCCTTTTATGAAAGAGACTTTCTACTGTTTTTATTCTTGACAATGTCAGCATACATGTAGCTAATTCTCCTCATACTCTAGCCTCTCAGTCACTAGATCACTTCTCCAGTATGGTCTCATCCACCCATTCTCCTCAGACATTTTCACAGCCACACCCAAGATCTTGCCATTACCAATAACTGCAGGAAAAAATGACATCCTCTCTTCACATCCTAATCTATGTCACTAAATATACAGGAAAATCAGCTGCCCTGGTCCTAAACAGACACTGATGTTCAGCAACAGCCACGGCCAAGTGCCCTGAGATACTGAGAATTCAGAATGGCGCTCAAACTACTGCCCCCTTTGGAACATAAAACATGGAACCACTGGACATGTTTTTCTCTTGATAAAGAGAACCAAAGATGTGTATTAAGACTTTTTATACCATTTATATCTGAGCTGTTTTAATATGAACTATAAAGTCCATAAGCTCTGAATACACAGACATGTACCTATAGCACTGGGGAAAAAAAAAGAAAAGAAAAAGAAAAAGAAGAGTTATGGAAGGAGTAGAAGATTTCCATGGGACTAAAAAAATTTTAAAGCAAACAAAGTAATAGCTCCTAGTAAAATCCACTCAAGAAATTAGGGATTTGGATTTACCTTTTGAAAGCAACTAAAATGAGATTGACCAGGTTAGTTTGTTCAAATTAGGGCTATGATTATCAAGGTTATTTAAATTTAAATTTTGAATGCAAGTTATTGTCAAAATGCAAGGGGTTTAGTTTACCCTAGCAAAAGAGCTCTATTTGCTAATTACAGGCTTAATGTTAAATTAGGTCCTGTTTCTCTGCAGCAGCAAAGTAATCAGACAAGAATCCCATGCCTCCATTAAACATTTACATTAGAACTCACTAATTATAGCGGATTTGTTTGGGTAGCACTGGCAGATGTCCTGAAAGGCAGTGGAAAACGCAGTCACTGTTTCATAGAAGATGGGCACCCACGTAGGACAATCCTGATAGCAGAGCCAGATATGGGAGTGCATGCGTGGAACAACAACAACAAAAAAAGACGTACTGGGTGCTTCTCAATATAATTATAATTGTAATTATATAATTTAGTACAATGGATCATCTAAACACCTGTGTTGAAAGTGTTTGTTCTCCATCTGCCTCAGGAAAATATTGCAAGGATTCACAAAACAAGCCCAAAAGTCTTTAAGTTTTTTAAAATTCAGTGTTGTAGAAACAAAAAGTTACTGTATATATACATTGGAAAATAAAATCCACATAGGTTACTTTGGTGTCAAATGACCACACATTTCCTCAAGCTGTTTCTACCTGCACAAAGACATGATGTTTGTAATGCTATGACATTTTATTGTGATAAGTCCTTGTGGCTCATAGTTGAGTAGATGACACCAGCCAGTCACTGCCACTCAAAAAGGAGTGCTGCTGTCTCTGTTTCCTCTATTTCACTTTATGATGCCATGCTTGTAGGGTTAATTGTAGGTCGGAAAAACCAAAGAAGGTAGAATTGGGACCATCTAAGTAACATAACAAATGACAAAGAAATGAGCTCCCAGTCCAGATTTACTCTGTGTCTTCTCCTGCTCCTCTGCCTGAGATCCACCCAAGAATCTTCTATAAAAGATCCTTTCCCTGGTTTGGGACATTCCTATAGTGTCTCTGAACATCCTGGGTTCAGAATACACTTGCTCTCACCCACTTTCCTGATGCTGTACTTTTGGTCTCATACTTGGACCTCCCTCTCTTCCTTGCTCCCTTTGATAAATAAATTGGTTGGATGGTCTGCCTGATTTTCATTTGAAATTCTTCCCCAGGAGCCTGACACCTGTTGGAAGATGTCATTAAAAAGGCATGACTGCCAACTGACCCATGTGGTTCTGCTTGCCTCTCCTGCTCCCAGAGTGCTTCAAGAACACGGCCTTGAGAAGGCGATGTGTGGTGCTGAAAACACCTACATGATATATGTAGCTAAATTCAGGGCATCTTCATAAACTTTTAAAAGATTTGAATGGCAGGTGTGGGGATCCATTTATTTTGCTACTGCCCAAGACAGGCTCCACTTGTTAAGTTCTCTCTGCTTATTAAAATCGCCACCTCCCAACCTGGGGTGGCCTGCCTCTTTCTTTGGTCTCTCCCTGCCCTCTGAGTATAGGGGCCAATTATACCAGGGAGGATCTGAGGGTTGTGAACCAACAACATCCCAGGGTTCCACAGAGTTTGGTCCGGGCAAGACTGAACCCCTTCTTCACATGTGCCCACTTCTCCTTGAACCTGACTAAATTTCTGCAATAAACAGTGTCCAGGATTCCTACATTTTCAGGAAGGGGGTTCAGATAATACCTATATGTGAGAATATTTTAATGTGGGACTTTTGCAAGAAGTTAGTTATTAATAATAATTGGACTAACATTGTACAGCATTACTTTAAACATAAAGTTCACCCTCTTCTCTAATCCCCATTAGGGCTTTTACAAAAATGTGCAGATTTCATTCTTTTTCCTTTCCATCTGTGAGTACTCAGAAATGACATTAAGGGAAATCCTGCATGTTGATTTTTATCCTGTTAACTTATTATCCTATGAACGACCTCATCTGTTGGCTTGATTCTGTTTGCCATCTTTCAAAGATGTAATCAGAGAGCTCCTTAAAAAAAAAAAAATTCTGGATAGTATCTTTCTATTTCCACTAATTTTCAAGACAGTGTGGCATTACCAATTATTCCAAGCTCTTTTTAGTGGGAATGATTGTTTTCTGCTTGGGGTCTGAGTCCCAGAATCATCCCAGTCAACTGCTCTCACAGCAGCTGTGGTCCAGGTTAATTCCTGCTTGATGCATGTCCCCATTACAGTGTCTACGGCTGCATAGTAGGCTGCTATGCCTGTGGCAGCGCAGCTTTGCAGGTGGCCACTGCAGCCACTCTTTCATTCCATCTGCTCTTCTCTACCCATCTGCATCCCCTGTAGGCTATGGGCTCTCTCCTAAATGTTTGATCATAAAGTGACATTTTGATGCAGGTTCTAACCCAACTCCTAACATTTCCATGCAGTCTCAAAGACTGGCTCTACTGAGGAATCATAAAGGCTGGGAACTTTCCTAGTAAAAATGCATGTGGCAATGATCTAACTATAAAGAAACCACATTAGCCAATGCTAAAGGAAAGACACAAAAGGGGTGTGGCTTAATTTCCACTCTGCCTAAGTGTATCAGGCACACTCAATTTTTATTTATTTCCCATCCTATTATTAATATATGTAATGATGCTTAGAAAGAAGCCAACAGGGATATCCCATAAGGATCAACAGCATATTTTCCTGACTATTGGAATTCTATTTTATTCTATGAAGACAGCATTTCTAATCAAGTTCTAAACCAGGGTGGTCATGACTGTAGATTAAACCATGCTTTAGGAAGTATGGAAAAGAGAAATGAGAGAAGCAAGTCTCTCTCTGTTGAGCTGAATTGCGTCCCCTAAAAAAAGTGTTGACATCCCTAACCCTCTGTACTACAGAATGTGACTTTATTTAGAAACAGGATCATTGCAGATGTAGTTAAAGTAAGTTAAAATGAGGTCATACTTGAGCAGCATAGGTCCTAATCCAATATGACTGATGTTCTTATAAAAAGATGAACATGTGAAGACAGATACACATGAGAATGCTTTGTGACAATAAAGGCAGTGAGTGATTGGAATGCTGTACCTGACAGCCAAGGAAAGCCAAAGTTGCCAGCAAACAACTAGGAGCTAGAAGATGCAAGGAAGTGTTCCCCAATAGGTTTCAGAGGGAATATGGTCCTACTGACAAAGATGTCAGCCTTCTAGCCTCCAGAAGTGTGAGACAAACAATTTCTTCTGTTTAAACCGACCACTTTGGGGCATTTGTCCCTATGCCCCACTCCCAGAGCCAAGCCAGAGTAAGTGCTGTTGCAGTCTGTAATCACTGATACAGCCGTTGGGAACCGATCTCAGGGAGGCAGCACTGAATGGCAGTGCATCCCCCCACCAAATGCAGCAAATAGTCATGAGAGTGCCTGCCAAACACTGAAGCTCCCATCCAAGTATGATATTTAGGATCTGCTAGGAATCCAAGGCTGAGGGAAAACAAAATGAGCTGCACGTTAGAGTTAGATCTGGGCTCTGCCAATTTGGCTCCTGATCTTGAGTATGTTCCCTAGTCATTTTGGTCTTCTGTGTCTTAATGTTTGAAATGTGGTTAATAATATCTGCCTTACAATATAGTTATAAGATTTGGGGAAGAAGTGGATACAAATTATTCAGTAATTGCTATCATAGTAACCATCAAGAGTTCAGAGTATGTATAAGTAACAAAACCAAATGCATCAATTAACATCGATCGATTGCTTTGTTGAAACAATTTTCTCAGCTTGCCTGGAATGTTCTCTAAAATACCTCCCAGCCCCCATAATTACTGATAATCCATTTCACAGTATTATCTACAAGTTGCCTGGGCCGCTCTACAGGTGGGATCTGGTTTTGTGACCAGGAATTTACCCTAGGTTGGACTTTGTGCTAACATCACATACAAGGGTCATGATTAACCTAAGAAAACTGAGAGCCCTCCCAGCCTTATTCTACAAAAGAACAATGACCATAACAACTGCCACTGGGTGCAGACTGTGAGTCAGGAATTATAGCGAATTTTAAGTCCATCACTCTTTTCAGTTTTCACAGCGAGCCTGTGGAATATCACTAACCCTTTTTTGGGATGATTAATTGGAAGCCTGTTTAAGGTTGCTCTAGCACACTCCCATAGCAAGTGGTAGAGCCGGGACCCTAATCCAGTTCACTCTAATGCCAAGTCAGCCTTTTAACAACTATCTTAGTCTTTCTAAAATGTATTTTTAGCCAGCACATCCTTTTTCATCAAAATATCATCCAGGCTCCTTTTATCAAAATGTTTCACAATCCCATCTTTCATCATATTCTTCAGATCCCTAATAAACAAAACAAAAAAATCCAGCTGGTGCAAAGTCAGCTCAGAACTCTAGGGCCTGCAGAACAAAATGAAAGCATTCACTTCAGTAGAAGTTGCTTCCCAGGAACTACTTGAGAAGTATAAACAGGCTATACACCATCATATGATGTTTAACGTAATGGGGAGGGCAGTGCTGCCCTGTCAGGTTGCCTGGTCACCTGCGTGGGTTTGCCGCTCCTCTGTTCCTTCATCTGAGACAAGCTCATGGTGCCACCTGAGTGGCAGCAGAAGCCTTAGCCACTGGTCTTCCATCAAGAAAGTGAACATGGATCACTAGTTCTCCAACTGGGAGAACTGTAAAAAGCAGAACTCAGAGGAAGAATTTTCAGAGCATTAAAAAACAATGTTAGACGGTTGTCTAAATTGCATGTACTGAGAATTCCACACATAATTTGGGGGCAATGCTGCCACTGCCCATTGGGAACTCCCCATACAGTATCAACTCAATACAAATTTCCAGGAGTCAATACTAATGTACCCAGTGTAGCAAGGACTACAGATTGATGTTACCCAGAATGACCAAATTGGACATTTCCAACTTTTTTGTACAGCTTTTCCTCATTGTATTGTTTGTAAGGACTCTATTTCCACCTTTGTTTTCATTTTCACTGCTTTTATTCAACTGCAACATTGCTAACATTTGATGATGAAATGACCTTTTTTTTTTTTTTTTTTTTTAAAGAAGCTAGAATTTACTTATAAACCTCTGAGAACTGTCAGCTTACTGAGAGCAGCTATGCCCAATGCATTCAGTCCTCTGGTTCTCCATGAGGCCCAAGAGGATCTCCAGTTTTTTTGATGATTACATGAAGAGGTCCTTCTTGACTATCCGATGATTATAGCTGTTTTGGTAATGACTTCTAGAGTTGTATTGGAACTCATAGTCCTTAGTTTAGAAAAACTGCTGAACCACCTTCATCCCAAACGTCAATATTTGGCAAAGAGCAGGTCAAATGACGTGTGCAGTTTCACTTCTTGTATATAACACATCTCCCTTATCCATTCAGCCATAAACAGACATTTAGCTTGTTTCCAACTCTTGATTACTATAAATCATGCTGCAATGAACATAAGGATGTAGGTCTCTCCTTGAGAGACTGGTTTCATTTTCTTTGGATGAATATCCAGCAGTGGAAATGCTGGACCATGTGGTAGTTCTATCTTTAAGTTTTGGAGGAACCTCTATACTGTTTTCCATAGTGACTACACCAATTTACATTCCCACCAACAGTGTGCAAGGGTTTGCTTCTCTCCACTTCCATGCCAACACTTGTAATCTCTTGTCCTTTTGATGACAGCCATTCTAAAAGGTGTAAGGTGATATCTTATTATGGTTTTGATATGCACTTTCCTGATTATTAGTGATGTTGGGAATCTTTTCATGTATTTATTGGTTATTTGTAGGTCTTCTTTGGAGAAAATGTCTCTTCAGTCTTCTGCCCATCTTTTATTTTTTTTTAAAGATTTTTTTAATTTATTTGACAGAGAATGAGATCACAAGTAGGCAGAGCAGCAGGCGGAGTGGGGGAAGCAGGCTCCCTGATGAGCAGGGAGCCCAATGCAGGGCTTGATCCCAGGACCCTGAGATCATGACCTGAGCCGAAGGTAGACGCTTAACTCACTGAGGCACCCAGGCGCCCCTCTGCCCATCTTTTAAATCAGATTATTTGCTTTTTTGCTTTTGAGTTGTATAAGTTTCTCATATATTTTGGATATTAACCTCTTATCAGATAGAAGGTATGCAAATATTTTCTCCCATTCCACAGAATGCCTTTTCATTTTGTAATTGCACATCACTACGTGTTTGGATTCAATTACTAGTAAATTATTGTGTTCCCTCATACTTCTTTGATTTTGTGTGTTCCTTAAATTCTTCACACTATGGAAAACAGAGAAGTCACCTTCTCTAGTCTTTACTTTCTGACTTTTGGAGAGAAATTCCAACAGCCCTACTAGAGATCCTGAGACTTTCTCAGATCTTCTGTGCATATGTTTGCTCCATACTTTTCACTTCCTCTAGTGGCAGAATTCTTAAATATTCATGCCTTTTCTCTACCCTGCAAAGCCAGACCAGGTGCTGACAACCTTCTTTTTGCTTTCTGTAGGGCAGTATTGTGTGCTCAAGTTTTGCTTTGTTTTCTTTCTCTCCCAGGCCTGCAGATTCAGGCCAGGATTTTGCACATGCTCACCAACCATCCGCAAAAGCTCTTGCTGTCACTGGGAACACGCACAGGGAGTTTGTCATGTGACAGGGGTCTGTGTGGGGGGGCACACAGAAGGCTGGGGATGCCCCTGGGCCAGCTGGGAGAATTCACACGTGAGGCATCCCCAGAAGTTCATGTGTAGGCCTCCCAGTGGAGGCCAATAACTAATTAGTGGAAGACAAGTCCCTTTGATACATTCCATTCTGTGCCTCGACAAGAATGGCCTGTTTGGCATCACCCGGCATGGCCGGGGAAGGTGGGCACTCACATGCTCACACTTTTCCCTGCAAGACTAAAGATGACCTGAGAATGGCTCTCTCTGCATGGGAGCTGTGCTGCCTTGAGGAAGAGGTGGTGTAAGGAAAGTCAGACTGTTCCTCTTACCCTCTCTGAAGCATCCAATCTCAGATATTTTTCCTCCAATGCTGTGCTGGAACTTCTCTGCCAGTCTCCTGGACTTCCTAAAGGCTCTTTGTGTGACTGACTAAATCTGTGTTCTTCAGGGGCTCCTCAACCATGACTGAGAGGGGCTGGGGCCATTGATAGGCCATTCAGGGGCCACAGCTGGGATTAAGGTCTGTATGCCTATTACCCCATGAAGAGATGGGTGAGACTCTTCCTGAGTCCCATGGCTATGGTGCTGGTGATAGAAATAAAGCCAGATGGGGTGTGGCCAAATCCTCAAGGGGATAGCACTGTTTCTGTGTCTATTGTTGGACCACGATTAGTGAGTCAGCTACCTGGGTATGGGCATGCCTTCTCAAAATGGCTCTCCTAAGTCTTGGACTGCACCAGGGTTTCACAATCCCCTACTTGGATCCAAAAACTCCTACAAAGCACTTTTGTCCATGGATGGATACCAAAGTATTGCTGTTGAGGGGGAAATATGAGTGATGGACATCTTATTTGGCCATCTTGCTGACAACACACTCTCTTAATACACACCTTAGAATGCTAACCCCCAAGGTATTTGTGTGTATTTCCTTTTTATTCTTGATAACTAAGTAGAAAGTATTATAGACTGGAGCGGTTTGGGACCCAGGAATTTATTTTAGCCCAACTTCCAAGTGATGTGCTAACAAGTATGATTTGCAACAAGGAATTACATAAACATTGATTCTAAGAATTTTATCACCCTCATTAAATTTTAGTACTAATTATATACCTATGAAGAGAGCAGGAGAAGGAGAAAATGCTTTCTTTTTTAAATTTTATTATTTATTTATTTATTTATTTAATTTATCAGAGAGAGAGAAAGAGAGCGAGCGAGCACAGGCAGAGTGGCAGGCAGAGGCAGAGGGAGAAGCAGGCTCCCCACCGAGCAAGGAGCCCGATGTGGTACTTGATCCCAGGATGCTGGGATCATGACCTGAGCCAAAGGCAGCCGCTTAACCAACTGAGCCACCCAGGCATCCCAAGAAATTGCTTTCTTTTTAGGATCTTCCTGAGAAATACAGTAAAAGCAATAGAGAACCACTGCTTGATACCACATGTAGTCATACTTATGGACAGAGAGCTGCAAGAGCAGGTGGCTGAGGGGGACTCCCATTCAGAGTTGCCTGAGATGGATTGAAAGAAAGCCAAGGGCAGCAAGGGACAGAAGGCAGCATTCTTTCAATTAAACATGCAACGAAAGCCCAAGTTTTCCCATCTCAGCACGACTGTCAACTCTGACAGAGGCTGGGAATATAAGGGGATTGTAAGGACTGTGTGTGTGAGACAGAGAGAGACACTAAATTCAACGATGATACTAGCTGACTTTGACTCTTTATTCCTTTGACCTCCACTTTCTACCTCAGTTGTAAAATTGATCTCAGTGAAATATGAATAAAAGGATGACTAGAGCTTTAAAAAAAGAACTGTTTACTCATTAATGATTACTTGAATAAATAGCGTCCAACCTGTCAATGTGCCCTTGAAGCGAGCATCCTTTGTGGAATTGACATAGTTTTCAAACTGAATTATCTGTTCTTCTCCAAACAGACACCAAGTTTTCCAAAATCTTTGCATTTACTCATGTTCCTTTTGCCACAGCTGAAATTCACTCGCCTTGACTGAGTGTGGTTATGCTTTCCTAAATTTAAGTCTTTAGATTAAATGTCATTCTTTTCTCTCATGCCTTCCTTACCTTCCTTATCAGGAAGGAATGTTGTCATCCTTTGCACTCCAAAAATACTTTTACTCTATTTCTTTCATGGCATTTAATACTTTCTATCATGAATTATATTTATTTGTGTACATGGCTTAATTCACTTAAAAGCAGTAAACCTGAAAAAGATTGAATCTGTGTCTGGGTCACCTTTGTTTTCTGTTTGCCCTTGAAACCAGCCAATGCTTTCTGTGTATAAATGCTCAATAAATATATGATGACTCATGACAGAACACCTTTAAGCTGGGAGTTCAATTTATCTTCTCTCTGCACTCTTTTTCATCCGAATAAGGCCCAGCTTTCCCAATAGTTATATAATTTACTACTAAGATGGTTTTATCCTGCATCACGTCCACTCCTTCAGATTCCTAGTATGGAGTCAAAGAATCTCTATAAAACATCTTTGGTCTAATGTGCAGATTTATCTCCAGTATCTGAAGCTTGCAACACAAAGGATTCCTTACAACTCCTCTTGAGCATCTTGACCTCCCTGACCTCTTGCATTTTCCTCCACCTTTGTCTGTCAGTCATCTCAACTCAACTCCCACTCTTCTGAGAAGACCTTCTTGGCTGCTTCAAATATAATGGAGCTTTTACCCTGAGCTCTGACACCAGTTTTTTACACTATATTTTTTACCCCTGAAATAGTTGAATAATGTAACAGCATCAAGACTGTAATTCAATGTTTAATAGAAGAAAATGTTGGCATTATTTATACAAAACTGTCAAATTTATGTAAGGCAGGATCTATTCAAATAGTAGGTGAGGAAATCAGATTTTTCCAGACTGTGTGAAGCACTAATAGCCACCTGGTATTTTCCAAACAATCTTAACTTTTATATAGGCAGCGGGCTTTCTCAGCATGTTGGTATAATGTGTGAATAAAGTTTAGTAATCGAAGGGAAAAGGGCAGCAACAGATTAACTACTAAAAGGTTAGAATAGGATAAGGGAAGCACAGTGTTTCCAAATGTCAGAGAAGTGTCTATCTCAGACAATGGGCGGTCTCTCCCGAAAGGCGTATGAAATAGGGATCAGGGACGTCACTATAGAAGGGAGAGAGAAGAAGGGAAATGGCATTTTTCAAAAAGTTTGAAAAATAAATAAAATATAATATGTGTCTGACTTCGGTAGCAATTTCAGGGAATGGCTAGGTAAGGTACGTAGGCAGAAATAATTAAGACCAGAAAGAGATGTGAGTCCTGTGTTAAACCTGGAGTTGTGAAGCCAAAGAAGGGACTTGGCACAAATGGTCAGTTCCATTCACGATGTGGGAGGGGAGGGAGGAACTAGCCATATTGTCACTGTGGTCAATGTTTCTTCGAATGTGGTAAACAGACCACTGTGGGGACCTCAGCTAATTTTAAATCATATCAGAAAGAGACTTTTAAAACTTATTTATTTTATGCTTCATGTATTTATAACTAGTATCTAATACCCAATTTTATTGTTATTATTAATTAGAGGATGGCTAAAGGAAGCTGTGCTATGTTCATCCATCCAACAGAGATAGCTTAAATCACACATATACCCCCGCTGTGGTTGGGCGTATGGATAAATTCAGGAAGAGAGTATATAAGGAATGAAATTTGAGAAACAATATCTTAAACTGACAGTTGTCCAAAGAAGTACTCTAGCTTTATTAAAACTCTAAACATTCTTTTTTTGACATTTTTTTTTTTTTTTTTTTTTGCCATGGAATGCTTAACTTTGAGAAAAAGGTAGTATATCTTGGTGTATAACAGGTTGCACTGAAAAGGTGTTAAGTGAATTGAAAGAGTCATCTACTCAGGCAAGTACGGAGCTGATTTCCCTCCCCATAGAGGAAAGGAGAAAACATCCTGAGTTATATAGATACTTTGAATATACTTTGTGGCACTAATTTAAAAACAAAAGAATTTCTTTAACAAAAAATTCTGTGTAATTTTAGGGGGTACCTGGGTGGTTCAGTCAGTTAAATGTCTGCTTACGGGTCAGGTCATGATCCTGGGATCCAGCCCCTGAATGGGCTCCCTGCTCCTGGGGAGTCTGATTCGCCCTCTCCTTCTGTCCCTCCTCTGCTTCTGCTCTTTCTGTTGTTCTCTCACTCTCAAATAAATAAATAAAATCTTTAAAAATTGTATGATTTTGAAAAAATAAAAAAAAATTAAAAATTGTATGATTTTGTATTTCTTTTCTTTTCCCCTTATCACACAAAAGAGAGTTGTTTGCATTTATTAGTACATTTCTATTTTTCCACAGGAATAGTGTGATGGAACATTATTAAAAATTAAATTCAGGGGATTTTAGAATTCATTTTAGCACCTAAGCAATGTCTTCAGAAATAACATAAAAATAGTATTATTTTGTAATATTTACAATTTTCTCCTAGTGATCTTCAGCAATTTACTGTATCTTTCCTCTTTCTGCTACTATAATCTACTTATTACTTCTTTAGAAATAAAATTTAAAGTGATCAGGGGATATTTCCTGGTAAATGATTTGTAATTATTTTAGGTTTGTTTTTGGGAGGGGGGTATGAAGGAGGGGGTAATAGAAAACATCCCTGACATCATGATTGGTTATAATGAAGACGGAACAATAGGATCAAAAGGAGTGGCATTTATTACATATGGAATTCACTGAAATCCTTTACTGGAGCGAAGAATCAAAATAGAATAGAGTCTTATGAAACATGGAACATTAAAAACCATACTGTATTTGTGTGTGTGTGTGTGTGTGTGTGTGTAAAAGAGAGACAGAGGGGGAAATACAACTACTCAATACAAGAAATGTGAATTATCTTTTCTAAGTACAAAGCATTATTATTTTAAATATTGTATTTGTCAATAAATCATTGTCCTCATGTAAGACAATGGAATACTATGATATTTATTTATATAATAAATTTTGAATTAATAAACAACAAATGAACCCAGCCTTTAAAAACACAAGTGTGATTAAATAAACCCAAAGCAACCATCAAAATATCCCAATCCCAAATCCAAATATGCTTAAAAGTAAAAGTAGTCATTTCTTTCAAGTCTTACACACTAACTTCAGAATTTGCACAAATGGGCTGGCATACAGTTGAAATTAAGCAGGATACTAAAAGTTCTGGTCACCAAATCTTATCTATGTGTGGGTGGGAGGAGGGGTCTTCCCACACCATCAAGAGATGCTCTGGGCACAAGCTTGGTGTCCTATAATTCAACTCAATGCTGACACTATTGACCTGGAGACAATATCAGACTTCACAGGCTCAAGGGTTTCATCCCACAACAGTGCCCTTCTAAACTCATTCCTTCTTCAAATACCATGACAAGTCCGTGCAGTCACCTGTATTCCTCACCAATGGGCTACAGATATTGGAGGTTTCAACAACCACCTCTTTGGATTTGATTAATTTGCTAGAGGGGCTCACAGAACTCAGAGAAATATTTTATTTGCTAGATTGCCAGTTTATTATAAAAGGATATAACTCAGTAAGAGTCAGTGGAAGAGATGCATAGGGCTATAATGGAAAAAGCATGTGCAGCTTCTGTGACCTTTCTAAGCAACCCACTTTCCCCAATTCTGAATAAGTTTACCAACATGGAAACTCTCTGGACACTCTCTTTTTGGGTTTTTGGGCAAGTTTCGCTAATAGGCATGCTTAATTAAATCACTGGCCACTTATGATTCAACTCAATCTCCAGACCATCTCCCTACCCTGGAGGTATAGGATGGGACTGAAAGTTCCAACTCTTTAATGACAGGATTGGCTTCATGGACAACAAGTCCCCATCCTTAGGCTGCCTGGGGTTTTCCAAAACTCTTTTCATTAATATAGCAAAAGACATATCACTTAGACTCTCTCATTACTTAGGATATCCCTATGAGCTCTGTGCCAGAAACAGGGGCAAACACCAAATAAGTATTTTTTTTATTATAAATTACAATATCATAGATACAAATCTTTCTAGTGTGAGGAACTGAGGCATATAGAGGTAAAATTTAAAGATAGGATTGAAAGTGATTTGGCCACAGAGTGGGTAATAAATAAGTCTGCAGAGGTTGAGAAGTGAGAAATCACTGTGACTGAAGATTATCAGACAAGTCTGCATGGAGAAATCTTTGATTAGGACTTCTGACAAGCAGGATTCACACATGCAAAGAAGGATGAAAATGGGGACATGAAATTGTAAACATAAGCACCAGCATAAGCAAAGCAACAAAAATAGAAACAATGTAGAAAATAATAAAACACATTTGTGGGAAAAAAAGTAAATATAAAGAGAAGCACTATAGCTAAAATTAAACATTTACTGTATGGACCTGTTTTTGTCGTTTGAAAATGAAAAAGGAATAGAACTTTGAAAATATCTATTTGCAGTACACAATAGGATATCTAAACTTTTATATAACTAATTATGAGAGCAAAAACATTACATGTTAATCTATATTCCAGCAGGTAACTAGTTTTTAAAGGATTTAGAAATCCAAAGAGAATGAATACAATGATTTCCTTCTCAGGTAATCAAAAAAAATATATTTTTAGCATTCTTGACAGTTATTATTTACATTTTTAATTCCTTAAAATGTAGGCACTTATATATGATTACCATAATCAAATCAAATCAATAATGGTTTCCAGTATTTGCTCCCATCAGGCTAATCCTATACAAACTAGTGACTATGAATTATAGACTGCATATATGCTATATATAAATTTTATCCCAGCAAATACAATAACTTTGATGAAATGGACAAATTCATTTAAAAATAAAACCAAATAAGACACATGATGAGATAAAAATAATATGAATATATTCACATACATGATAAAATGAAATCATGATCAAAGCATACTCACTATGAAAACTCCAGGCTTAGAGGCTTTTGCCAGTGATTTCTATCAAACACTTAAAAAAGAAATGACACAAACTGCAGACAAACTCCTTCAGAAGGAAAAAAGGAGGGAACCCTCTTCTAGTCATTTAATGAGGCTAGCTTATCCCTAATAACCAAACCTGAGAAAGAAATTTCAAAGTAAGAAAATTACAGACAAATATCCCTCATGAACATGGGCACATGGACCTTTAACAGAATATCAGAAATAAATTCCATATATATATGTAAATTAACTATATTTTTAAATACTAGCAGTATTAAGGAAAAAATATTCATTCTAACTGTTAAAGAAAAAGTTATTCAGCAACACTTGTTAAAGCACTGTAAAAGACTTTATTCAAGGGAGGCCATGTGACAGGTGCAGGGACCATTGCAATAGGGCCTTACAGGGGAACAGAGAATGGACTTAACTCTGTGTACAGCACAAGCCAGTGGGAATTTATAGCCAAGGAGAGTTGGGGGTCAGCAGATGGAAAATTACTAAGAAGCACATGGGTTAGGGGGTATTTTGGCTATAGTGACTTCACGGGTTGTTGCAGAAGGCAAGCCAGGAGACCAGAAGGCAAGCCAGGAGACCAGAAGTCACCTGGGGTATGGTGGAGGATGAGGAACTTGAGCAGGTATCAAGGGAGATCAGAAAGGAAAGATGGGTAATTATAGCTAAACTATCTTAGCAGGATTTCTACTAAACTGGACAATGTAGACATGAACACAGAAGTCTGAATGTGAAGGCCTAGTTGAAAAGTTCAGGGGAGGCTGAGTAGCATTTGGTCAAGGAGAGAATCTTTGTTAGTAGTAAAGTTTTAGAAAACGAAATTTAAGAAAAATGATTCACAAAAACATCAGCACAGCACAAAAATAAAAATTTAACAGAAATCATATAAGTCTATATATTGGAAAGTACAAAATACTGCTATGGGAAATTAAAGAAGACCTAAATATAGTGAAAGAGATCATATTTGTGGATTGAAAGACAGCATTACTATGTCAGTTTTCTCCAAATTGCTATATAAATTCAATAAAATCCTAGGAAGTCTTTGGCTTCTTTTCTTTTACTTTCTCCTCCTCCACATCCTCCTTCTGCTAAGAGCTGATTAACTGAGTTTAAAATTTATAAGGAGATACAAACAACCTAGAATATTCTAAATAACTTTTTTTCTTTAGAAACAAAAATGGTAGACGACTACATTATCAGATTTCAAGTGTACTATAAACATAAAATAAACAAGAATATATGGCACCAGCATAAAGATAAAGAATAGGTCAATGAAACATAGTTTCCAGAAACAGAGCCACACTTACACAGCTCACCCATTTTCACAAGACAATCTAATGAAGTTAAGGATTTCCAGAACAGACTTCTTGAGCAATTGAATGTGCGCTCAGAAGAGAAAACTGTAAAATATTTTTAATTGAAAATGAAAATACAACATTTCAAAATTTGTAGGCTGCAACTAAACAAGCACTTACAGAGAAAAATATCACAGTAAAGGCTATTTTCCAAAAAGTAAACTCACCAAATCAGCAATGTGAACTTTCACTTCAAATATCTTCATCCAAACCTGCTGTGCAATCTTTCATCAAGAAGTTGAGGCCAGTCATTCTGTTGGAGTGGAAGGCAGTGTTCAAGGGACCCAAGGTCCTCAGGGATGGAAAGAGCACCTGTTCAGGGACGAAGAGCGGGTGCTCAGGGGACAGACTGATCTGGATCTGTATTCTAGCCCTGATACATCAATCCTTCACTTCCGGCAGGTGAGTTAACCTCTTCAAGCTCCAAGTCTCTCTGCTTGAAATGGGACAACAATGTAACAAATATCCAAATGTGTATACAATATCAAATACAGCAAAACACGCTGATTTGCAGCCTTGCGACATTCCCAAGGTGACATTCAAAATCAGTACACGGAGGGCAAGGAGAGCCTCAAGAAAGAGGCGGGTCACTCCAGATTGGTACGTGCCGGGTTTCACAAGCAAAGGAATTTACAAGACTTGTCTTGCACGGCAACAGGTCCAGATCTCCATGCCTGCCTGCTGGCCTGAGTCTTGTTTTTAGAGGTTTCCACAGGCTTATCATATAACAAGCATGTACGGTCCAGCCTGTCTTAACAACACTTTGTTCACTCAACGTTGCCTCCCAGAGCGGGTCCTGATGTTGGGTGGTTTCAGGGCGAGGGATGAGGGTGAGGAGACTGTGCTTGCTCTCCTGGTAACCAGTGGTCACGTGGCAGTCACATCTTCTCGAGGACAGTCTCCAACATCGCGAGAAGAACTTAGCCGGGGGCGGGCTCACGTGGGTCTATGTTGGATCCACTCGTCGTGCTGAGAGGGTTTTGGAGGGGCAGCCTGGTTGTCTAGGCCCCGGGGTCCTTGGGAAGTGCACTTGCTGGCTTACCGAGGTCGCCTGGAATTCCAGGTGAGCCTGAGCCAGTTGGGAGTACTTTTAATAGTTTGCATGAGTTAAATAATCTCGCAACTTAAGCTTTCCGTTGCCTAGGTAAATAGCTGGTGAAATTAATGATTTCCTTTATAGAAACGAAAATCACTTTTCAAAAACCCTCTCAAAGGCTACACTGTTCGTCATTGCTATATTTAACTCTTGTATCCTATTATTTAATAGAAGAAATTATAACCTGTGAGCGCAGAATTCTGAAAAACTAATTCGTTGTTCCTGCGTATCTTCTATAAGTTATATAGACTTTTAAAAAAGTACTATTTTTTTAAAGATTTTATTTATTTATTTGACAGAGATCACAAGTAGGCAGAGAGGCAGGCAGAGAGGAGGAAGCAGGCTCCCCACTGAGCAGAGAGCCACGTGCCCCTGGGATCATGACCTGAGGAGAAGGCAGAGGCATTAACCCACTGAGCCACCCAGGTGCCCCGAGTTATATAGACTTTTTAAAAAGATTTATTTAGTTATTTTAGAGAGAGAGAGAGAAAGAGCACAAGCAGGGTGGGGGATGGTGCGAGGCATGGGGGAGGGGCAGAGGAAGTTGGAGGTAGAATCTGGAGGAGACTCCTAGCTGAGCCCAGAGCCTAATGCCTGGCTCTATTCCAGGACCCTGAGCTCATAACCCAAGCGGAAATCAAGAATTCAACTTAACTGAGCCACCCAGGTTGCCCAGAGCTGTATAGACTTTTTGTAGTGGTTTGGTACTAGAAAAAAATGTCATGTCTGTTTGCTATACTTTTCGAAACTGAATGCAAAAGCTTTTGCCTCTGAGTTACTTTGAAACATTGCAAGTGCCGTTTCACAGTACTTTTTATCTTTTTAGCTTTGACGTACAAAACCTGTAATTATGATTTTTAGACATTTAGACTATTTCTGTCTTTAATAATTGGAGATTTCATTTGGAGCCAGGATTTATTTCATGATTTCGAAATTTTATTTTCTTTTTCCAAGTAAATTTTTGCTTATAATGCCTCTTCCCTTTTAAATCCTAATGAATATGGTAAATCATGAATGTGGTAAATTATCACAAGCCATTAAGAAGACTAATTTTTATTCACACCTAATCTGCTCTTATCAAATTCTATATCTTTGTTTATAAGGCATTATTCTAGGCACTTTACATTTATCTGTAATTTTCAAACGAGCATTACGGTAAAATTATCCTAACTTAGAAACGAGGCCTCAGTGGACTTAAACTTCTCAGTTTTTCACAGGTAGTCTCTGAACTGGGAATTCAACCCTGCTCTGTTTGTACCTAAATTACAGGAGCTTTTATCTGCCATATGACCCTGACCTTTACATGGTCTAGTCACTTACAAGCAAAGAATTTTGTGGCCAAATGATAAGTCAGCTTCCCAGTTTTATTAATGGGCCATAGTAATATCCCAAAACCACAAAGTACAGGGATCCCTGATAAAGCCAGGAAAAAGGCTTCAGTAGGCCTCTGAAGACATTTCTGAATTGAATTTACGCCCTTCCGTATGGCTGGAGAAGCTGCAGAGTGGCTGACCTGTTCTCTGAGAGGGTCCCAGCTAGGGAAAGAGATGTTTCTCTGGAAGAGATGAAAGTGTCCTCTATCTGGGACTAATTAACTTTGTAAGTTGAAATAGAATATGAGAAAAGCATGGCAATGGTTTCCCATAACCTTTCCAAGTTACTCTCAAACACATCTTAATTTGGATAATCTGCCATATGAAATGAAGAAATCATGCTTTAAGGCATTATTCATTTTAGGATTCAGGAAGGGCTCAATATTGCTGAATAGTTAACCCATTCCTTTGCTTAAAATTTAATGAATAGACAATTCTGTAAACAGGAATATTACAAATGCTGTTCTGTATTGGCATTCCTTAAATAGATAGAGGCATGTGAGTTACAAAGGAAAATTATTCAATGTCTTTGCTCTTCCAAAGAGCAAAATATCTTGTTTATTAAGGTGCTTCCTGATATAATTTCATAACTGAAAGGAATCCATTTAAATTTTCAGACCCCCTTGGGGATTATTTAAAACAATGTAATGCACTATCTTAGAGAATTCGTGTTCTTTTTTAAAAATATTTTATTTCTTTTTAGTGTTCCAGAATTCATTGTTTATGCACCACACCCAGTGCTCCATGCAATACATGCCCTCCGTAATACCCACCACTACTATTCTTTTTCAAATGCTTTTTCTATGAATAAATTGGATATTCAGTTTAGTCTGAGAAGAGTATTTGCTTTTTTATCCCATGTAAGGATAAACATTCTGAGAGCAATAGTTATCTGCCTGGTTTCATATACGTTTTCACTTTGGGGAGGTAGATGAGGAGAATAATAGTTCCCGCCTCTCGGAATGCCACTGATGGCATCTTGATGACTTCCCTGGGTTTTTTTGGGGGAAGCCAAGTTGGATGTTCTGTACCTTCTGAGTGTTGAAGATACTAGTAGACAAAGGGATGGTTCATTTATACCATCCTTAAAAAAAGGAGTTAAATGAAATCACCAACTTGATGATGGAACTAAGGATATAATCCAGGCTGTGAAATAAGGTAGGAATTCTAGAGAAAAGGTAAAATTAAAAAGATACCTGGAATCGGGAATAGGTGAAAATGAGAACATAGAAATAAGCATAGGAAGAAGGACTTTAAGTGTGAAGAAAATTTATTTGAATATAATGAGAAAAGTTTGAGCATGGAATAAAAGGAAAAATTATAAAATCCTATGGACAAGAAATAAAAATACATGTGAAAATAGTATTTCTAAATAGAGGTAGAAAAATAATTTCTTAAAAAGAGAAAAATACCAACTTTGATATATACTTCCCTGCTTTAGAATGGAGGGTATAAAATATGACATACTCTCTTATCCAGAGTTAAGTGACACTGAACATGAGCCTATGTGTCATTTTAAGTTCTACTTTCTTAGCAATAGCATCTCTACTTATCAGTTATATGATAATTGTTACCAATTATAATCATCATCTTATACTTTTAATCCTCAGACCTATTCATCTTATAATGGAAAGTTTGTCCTCTTGTAAAGAAAAAAAAAACTGAATCTGTTATCAGGAGATTCATTCAGTGGGTTAAAGCTCATTTTGGGGTTAGACTACAAGTTTACAGAGGGAGTTTACAATGTAATTTTATTAATAGTATTAGTGAAAATGTGAGATTTTTGAGTTGTTCTGGGAGCCCGTGAGTATATTAACTTCAAAAAGTTATTTTACCTACATTATGCAACAAAAAATACAAATATATTATATTTATTGAACCATTAAATGAGAGTCCAGTATGTAGAAGAATTAATTGGTCATAAAGGAGTGGAAAACAAACAAGCAAATAAAAAACCCTAAGGAGATTAGCCACCAAGTTCTACCTCTGTTTGTCAGGGTGAATGAAGAAACAGCATTTTTTTTTTTATTGTCTTTCCTTTTTCAACCATTATAATTTATGTGTGGTTGTATTCTTTAAAGGATGCTGATTAGAATTAAATAAAAATTTTATAACCACCTTCTTCAACAGTAACACTAATAAATTACAGGACTTGAAACATGAAAATTGATTTTCTATTCAGCACCATGGTTTCTTGAACTGCAATACCAGAGGATACACGTTGCACACATCTTCGCCCTGACAGCAAGTGCAGAGGCACTGATGTATCAGCATGAAAGACTCAGTGAACAGACAGGATAGAAACACAATCCTATATGCCATTTCACAGAGGTTATGCTTAAGGAAAGTGTAGGATAAACAGTATTAGCAAATAAAGGACAACCCAGTAATGTGCTGTCACTGTTTTTTGAGGGACCAAAATATCTGAAATACAACTCAGTATTCCACAGGTGAAATATAAAGAAAATTGTTTACCTCAATGTGAGGTATTTGAATTTGGGATCTCCTTCCTTGCTCCCTTCCTCCCTCCCTCCCCTATCAGTAGCTTGCTCACTCTCCCTCCTTCCCTCTGTGTGTGTATGTATTACTTTTGGCTAAAAATAAAAAAATTTCCTTCCTAATGCCATTTTACTATTTTAATAATAGTCATGGAATTAATGTTTTCCAGTTCTTGTGTGCATCATGGAATTTTGTAAAGAAAGTGTAGGGGAGGAAAAAAACCCTTCTCTCTATATTTCTAGGTTCTTGGCTGAGTGCCCCCCCAACACCTGTTATAAAAGACAAATTGACAGGAGGAAAAAAAATTAATTATGCATGTTTGTTTATATGGGAGTCCCACAAAGATACGAAACTCAAAAGGTACCCAGAGAATTGAGACTATTGAGGATATATACCATCCTGAGCTAAGAAAAGGGATAGGAGTTTGGGGTTTCTGAAGCTGGGGTAGGGGGCTGCTCTGCTATGTACATGATTTTCTCAAGTAAAAAAAATATCTCTGGTAGTAGATTTCTTCCTGGTTCAGGCTCCCCTTTCTAATGTTACAGAAGTGTAACTTCTTTGTTTTCAGAGCTGCTTCTCTGTTTGCTATCTTTTTTGTTGTTGTTTGTTTGTTTGTTTTTTGTTTGCTATCTTTCAAACACCTCAATATATTTTTTTATGCCCAAAGGCATATTTGGGGTGGCATATTCTGCTACTCTTCAAAAGTGTGTACAAAAATTAATGATTACAGAACATTGTAAATGACCTGTGGCTGTGCTCTCCCGAACTAAAGTATGCCACAGTAATTAGACAAAGTGCTAGATACAAAATCTTTGTGTATTCAAGAAAGCACATGCATGAACATACTCACATACCCATAGACATAACCATACACACACACAAGTGACAATGAATTAGATAAGTCAGTTACTATTTATTATTCCCATAACAGGCTTATGTAACTTTTAAAGATGTTTAGAGACTTGGGAAAGGAAAGGAAGAAAGGAAGGGAGGGAAGGAGGGAAGGATTAATAGATTAATAGATACTACCTAGAGAGATATTATACACATATATAACATATATAGAGAGATATTACCTGTATATAGGTATTTATATAGACAATGGTAAAAAATTCAAATATATTTGTGATGTAAAGAACTCATATATATTATGTATATATTATACAAATTTTATATAATATCTATGATATATATATGTATATATACACATATATACATATGTATATATATACGGATATCTTACTTATATACCTTTCGTACAAACAGTAATAAAGAATTTAAAATCTTGGGATAAAGACATTGTATGTGTAGCATGCATGGATTTCCAATGTCACCCATAAGGTATATAAGAAATACAAAATTTTAAGTCTTTTTATTAAGAGATCTAAGTCCCTGTTTTTCTGATGCAGAAAATTGAATCCAATCAATCACAGATTGATCTTTTTCAAATTTAGTAATTTCACAGATAATTCACTTTTAAACTCAACCAATCTAAAGTTCTGCCCATCCACCCTGCCTCCTGACTTGGTTCCTGTCGCACAGTTCCTGGCAATCCTCTATTCTCTGGAGGCATCCACTAGCAGTGGTTGTCAAACCACTCCAAAATCTCTTGGAGGGCTTGTTAGAATACAGACTTCCACTGTTGCTAATCTCTTGGAGGGCTTGTTAGAATACAGACTTCCACCGTTGCTCGCAGAGTTTCTGATTCATTACGTCTGAGGGTAGAATGAGCCTATGCCGATTCTGTTGATCTAGGGACCCCACTTTGAGAACCACTGTACAAAGAAACACTTTGCGTGTGCTGATCTTTTCTCTGTTGGATCTACTTCTGAAGACCATTTAGTAGGTCAGTGCCATACCTAAATCTCTGTAGAGTCATGGAAGACATTCCTAGGCTCTTCCTTGATGTTCTGTGGATCCAGAGGATTGAGGAGAGTGGCATACGCTCCTTCTGCCTGGCCACCATTTTTATTTATCTGCTCCTTCACCCTTCCACTAAGTCTTCAGACTTCCTATTTTTAGACTGCCCTTCTACATCGAAGGCCTATCTCTCTATATATATATATATTTAAGGGCTATATATAGAAACATATCTAAGGGCTCTTTCTTTCTCACATCTACCCCCTTGGAGATTTTCCCACAGAAGGGGGAAAGAAGCACTAATCCTTGCTTTTATTAATCCAATTTATCCTTCCCTGAGGCTTCATCTTTGCTGCAGAAGCATTTGTTCTTATATCACCATGCATTCTTCTTAAATGTGTGTTCTTATTTCTTTATGCCGTCACCATTTCGGGGTTTCAGAAATGTTTCTCCCAAGAAAAGCCTAATTTTAAGCTTTTAAAGTTGAGTTTTAAATATGATCTAATGTGGCTTTTAAGGCCTATTTTATAGGTCAAAAATCAAATTTTCATGTTTTATTTTATACTTTCTACTCCTCTTAGATAGTAAGTCTCAATTTAAGATTTAATTTTGATTGTGGCAAGTCCATAAGGGAAGAGGAATTAATCAAAATAGCAGTAAAAATCAGTTAAATTTCAAAATGTTACCCAGCTTAAATATATTTAATTTTCTTGATGAATGACATACTTGCAATCTTTGTGCTGTTGGTGAAAACGTTCCTGATGCCCATCGTAAGAAAAAAAAGTACCTGCATGAGCCATTGTTAGAATTTACTTTATCATTTGAAGAGCTATATTTAGGAGATTTGATTACAAGTATCTTGGAGGTGTCATGATACCCCCTCTGGGTGAGATCACCGAAATGCTCAGACCTGTCCTACCTGAACAAAAGGCTCATATTCAGATTCTCTTAATTTTGTCTCCAAAAATCCTCTCACTGTGGCCGCTGAATGAAGAGCCCGAGGAAGCCAGATGCTGGTGGCAGTTTTAGCTGAACAAAATTACCCTGAACCCAGTTTGGCTGCACCCTGTGCATTTAGAATGCAAGCATTGTTAGTCAAACATGGACTGTCATGTTAATTAGCATATATATTTACACAAATAATATGCAGCAAACAGTTGTACAGATTTATTAAAAATGAGAAGTACAGACTTAGTAGAAACAAGCTAAATTTTCTGCAGCCTCCATTTTGACTAGTATAGGAAAATGACAGACTAAAATTATAAGTGGACAGAGAAAAATGTAAAGGGAGCTAAGGAATGCTTATATTGAAAGAGTGTGTATGTGTGTAAAACCACACTTGTCTTTTTGTTCCTCTTTATTACTAGCTGCCACTAATTGAGTGCTTACTATATGTTAAAACTTCAATAATATGCCTTTAATATAATATGCCTGTGAAGCCAAGATTATTATTACCTAGATTGTACAATGAGGAAGTTGAAACTAAGAAGGCTTAAGGATGGTTTTAGTCCAAAAAGTGTCTCTATAGACTTAAACCTTCATTTGTCTAAATCCAGATATTCCATGTTTTTTCTTAAATCAGATTATTTGGTTTGGTTTGGGTTTTTAAATTAAAATATAGTATTGATTTAACTGTTCTAATTACTAGTGGGATATCATGGGCTGATCTGAAGGAATTACTCACCAAGCAAGAGAAGCCTATGGCTAAATGAGCTTCATGTGTTAGAAGAACAGAAAGAGGTAAGTGTTCTTGCCACAGGAAGGAAGGAAGGAAGGAAGGAAGGAACGAACTAACAAATGAATGAAAGGGAGTTAAGGAGAAAGGAGGGAAGGAAGGGAAAATGCTAACAGTGTATTGATGGATATGTTCATTAGTTTGATATGGTGATTATTTCACAATGTAAACATATACTGAAATATCAAGTTGAATGTTCTAAGTGTATATGCTTACTATTTGTCAATTATAACTTAATACATCTGAAAAAAAAAAAAAGATGAAGGCCATTGTGGTTGAAGTGCCCTTAGTAAATGGAAAACAAAGAGATGCAGTCAGAGAGGACAGAGGTTAGATAATATAAGTCTAAGATTTGTGATTTATTCTACAATAGATAAGGAAGTCACTGAAATGCATTGACTGGATGTATTTATTTTGTTCTCTTTTCATTTGACTGATTTATTTCTCACATCTGCTTAATCTAAAATTTAAATTTTACTTCAGGGTTTAAAACTTTATTAAGTATGTAGTTTCAGCAAAGGATTATTTTTTTTTTAAAATCAGCTATTAAAAGCCTGATGTTGCCATGTATTCAAGTTTGTGAATCCTTGGAGATTGGTATTTACATTTCTACCCTGCTAATTGACAATAAGAAAATAGTTTGCATAAGGGCTTCATTAATGCAAAACAAACTCCTATCTTAGTTTCATGTCACTTCAATGTTAATAATGATATGCCTTAAATTGTCCATATTTCAACATCAGTTAAAATTGATAGTTGGGAAAAATATGAACATAAATTATTTATGTACAAACAAAAGCTCATCTTTAGGGAATCACAGGTGTCCATGTGATAAAAGCGATTGAATAGCATACACATGAAAGGGGTAAAATGATAATAACCTTGATTTTGTACGTATCAAATGTTGCTAACTAGAGTGAGAACATAATTAACGTGGAGTCAGTTTTCAATAGGAGATTTCATAGACATTTAAATAAATTGCCCATCAGTCAAATTTAACAACCAAATGATTTGTAGGATGGAAAAAAGATAGTTATTTCTACTCTGTTCCATTAAACAAAAATATATTTTGCATTTACACTGTGTAAAACACTGCTAGATAAAGAGAATACAATAGTAATTAAGATTTGTTTTCTAATTAAAACAATTACAGCTACAGGAACTCCTGGACTCAATCTAAGCCTGTTTTTTTTTTTTAATTTCTTTTTAGCGTAACAGAATTTATTGTGTATGCACCACACTAAGCCATTTTTTAAAACATACTCACACATAAATTATTTTTCATTAATTTTGGTTTACAAATTACAAACTGAAATAAAATTATTTATTAATATTTTTGTGAAGGTAATCCAATCTAATTTATATATACCCCCCCAAAAATCACACTGGCCTTAAATTATCTGGATTATTTTTTCATAGACATCCAAATTACTGTTTATATTTGTGCTTCACAAATAATCACGATATGACTACAGTAAGATCACCCTGAACATAGTAGAATATACATAAATATTGTTAAACAAATGAAAGAATGAAATAAACACAGTATTGATATTCTAAAATATTCCTCCTGAGCTCTAGGTAGAGTGATACAAAATGATTTTATTATGTAAATGGGAAGCAAATTAAAATTATCTCAGATAAAAAGTAATTACTGAGAGCCCTGGCTGGTATGAATGAATGGTCTGATTGAATCTGACCACTTTACTTTTTGCAAAACATAATTTAGCAGATCTGCACATGAATAGAAGAGAAAAATTAAATCAATTTATTAAAAATGGAAAATTCTGGAAGGGTTCACAACTGAAGTGATTTCACTAGTCAAAAAATAAGTCTTCTGCAGTTTGTGAAATGTTTAATATATGGTAGAAAAGTGTCATTTGATTCAGGATTTAACTGGCACCAAGCCATTTATTTTGTCATTCACTTAGTGAATGACAAAATTAAATTCAGTCCTGAATGTTGGGTTATAAACGTTAGCAGGAACCCTCCATTCATCATCAACTCTCTACCCCTTATGCAGATGTGGTTTAGTTGCAGCCTTGATTAATTCAGGTTCCAGACTTTGATCACTATGTAAAATGATAGCATTGCCTCCTGATTTAAAACCCTTCCATAGGCCTCCAGTCACTCAGGATAAAGTCCATATTCTTAATATCTATAAGGTCTTTGTGATGTGCCTTTCTACCATCTAGCCTCAGTTCTGGTTCTTCTGTACCTGTCCAGCACAACCATGCTGCCTACCATAGGCTCAACTACCTCTTAACCCTGAGACTCAGTGTTTTATAGCCCATTCACACCAAAAGCTCTTTTCCTTGCTCTCCACCTTGATAATTCATTCCTGTTCTTTGAGTGTCATTTTATATTTTACATCCTTGAATAGAAAGTGACCATTTTTGAAGACTGGGGGATAAATAGTGTTTACCTTGTTGAATCCGTAGTATTAAGCAATCTCTAGCCTTTAGATTTTATTCATTCTTTCGGTAATCCATTCATTATTCAACAAATATTTATTAATGGACTATTACATGTCAGACATTGTTCTAGACATGAGGAATGTAATAGACTTTGTAGGACAAAGTGCTTTCCTCATGAAGCTTACACTTTTATAATTAACATGGAACACTGAGACATAAAGACAGAAGATCATTTCAGAAAATGATAAATAGCAGAGGAAATCCAAGTACAGAGCCCTGAAATGGGGTTGAACTTGGTATATTCATGGGACAGTGAAAAGACCAGTGCCTGGAAAATAGTGACAATTAAGCATTTTGGATAGGTAATAAGAGCTGAGCTTAGGTAACAGCCAAATCCCATGGCATATTGTATGTCATAGTTTTCAGTTTGGGTTTTATTTTTTTTTTAAGATTTTATTTATTTATTTGAGAGAAAGAGTGAGCACAAGCAAGGATAAGGGCAGAGGGAGAGGGACAAGCACACTTCCCATCTAGCAGGGAGCCTGATACAGGGCTCAGTCCCTTGACGCTGAGATCATGACCTGAGCCGAAGGCAGACACTCAACCAACTGAGTCACCCAGGCACGCTGGGTTTGATTTTATACCATAAAGGAAATTACTGGTAGATATGGAGCAGAGAACCATTGTTTTATAGGCTTTAGAGAAGTTACACTGCTGCTAATGAAACGTAGGAACAAAAAGAATGGAAGGAGAAATGATGGCTTGACCCACAATTCAGTGATAAAGGTCATGATTCTGGTTGTAACTTGGCAAATGGAGTCCTGAAAGCATGTAATGATCTAAATGTAGAAGGTGAAAGAGATTAGTAAGTACTTATTGAAATTAATTCTCTTATTTTAACAATAATGCGAAGAGAACAGTTTTAGATTACTTTCATGATTTCTAAACCTCAGCACTATTGACATTTTGATCTAGATAATTCTTTTCTGTGGATATTGTCACTGGTCTCAACCCACTAGATGCTAGCAGCAATCCTTGATTTTGACAACAAACAGTGTCTCCAGACATTGCCTCATGTCCCCAGGGAATGAAATCTTTCCTGGTTGAGAAACACTGGATTTGATACATAAAATGAAACTTCATTTATAATAATTGTGCAAATATTAGGCTATACTTAATCATGGGAAGTAATAATATTTCTATTCTTAAAACTTTCCAGGAAAAGATTAAGAACATCTTTTCAGGATGGCTTATTTGCAGCTATTTTGTGAGGACTCTTTTTAGATGTATCACTGACAAATTAAAATTTATTTCAACATTTAGAACAAAGAATCTGTGGTAGATGGCCTGATGGTAAATCCTACTGATACCATTCACTAGCTGGGATTAGTGGTGAGAATAGTAGAACCCTTCTCATGAGGATTGGTTTATATATAAAACCTGTAAAGCACTTATAATAGCTCCTGCCACATAGTAAGTACTCAATAAACATTGTTAGTGTTATTATTGTTATAATTATCTACTCAGAAAACTACTGGTAACGTGTGGATGATTCCAAAAAGAAAAATATTTTTCTCTTCTCAGAGAACCACAAATGTACTTCCTAAAAATAATAGTAACACAAGTCATGATTGAAGTTACAGTGATTATTTCAGGGTCCCTGTCAAGATGACATGACTCACAATAGGGGGTTTATCTAAAGGCTATTCTAGGCTTGTTTCAAATGGTTCAAGGACATTTGTGCCTATCTCCATTCCCTCTCCCTTCCCAGCATTGAGACAGTTCTAGGGCAATGATTGGGAAGCAGTAGGTGGCTCTTCGGAAGTCATGAAGAGTGTAGATCTCCTTCAGACATTAGAGGTATGAACAAGCTGAAGGGTAACACCCATTAGTCTTTTAACTCATGTTGTACTTAAGAGATCCATTTTTTTGTACCAAATATAGTATATAAACTTGATGCTCACTATAACTAACCTGACATGAGTCATGTGGTACAATCTCAGAGCAAAGAACACACAGACCACTTACAGTAAGTGTAAGCAACTGCAAAATAACTCAAGTATTCTTTGTATTTTGCACATGCAGTGGATGGTATACATAGGCCATGGCAGTACTTAGTTTTCTTGCTTTCCTTTTTCATTTAAATCCCTTATGCCTTATGGCTTATTTCCACCATCCCTAAAATTCCTTTCCTAGTTCAATTCTACTCATATCTTTTCTTCTGTGACCCCCTTCTCATTTCAGTCTGCAGTATAAAATTCAGACTGGTGAATAAGGGAAAATTGAGCAAAGAAGTTTGGCCTACTCATTGATGGAATGACAAAAATGTATGAGATGATAATGCATTGATACATTTTGTGTGATCTCAGCAGTCACACTGTTTCCTTTCCTAAAGCTAATCTCATGTTTTAGATCTATCTCTTGTTGGTCAAATCAAGGATCAAATGGTACATTTCTCCACTATGACTCCAGTATTTTCTCTTGTCTTGTTCCATTTTCCTGCCTAGTCTTTATTGCCCTTAACCAGCCTCAAGCAAATTAGCTTACATACATTCATTTCAGGTCATATTTTCAAATCCTCCATAAGTCATGGGTTACGTAGTGTTAAGAGAGGTTAAATTACTAATATAACTATGTCTACATTGTATTATTATCTAATATAACTAAGCTCTCATTTAATTAAATTATATCTTCAACTACTCTAAACATTCATCTTGTTGCCTTGCGCATATGCTCATTTCCCCCTTCTTGCCATTATACTTAATGTGCTCTTCTGTAGCTTAAACCCTCCATCCTATTCTTTCTAGAAATTTTGCTTATATTTAAGCCTCATTTCAAGTGTTTCCATGAAGTCTTCCTACTCTTTTAACTCACAATAATTCCTCTACTCTAACAAATGAAGCATTCATGATTTATACTATACAAGATGTCACTTGACTAGAAATTATTTTGTACTAATTACTAACTGTTTCTACTTTATAAGCCTCATTTCCTTAATAACATTGTGAGATCTTTAATCAATGGAGCTTGCTAGAGTAAAACTAAAGAATATTTATCTTAATCATCACAAATGATAAATGGAATGTCATTTTGATGTCTTTTTCAGAAAAGATGTATTTATTCTTCTTCTGTCCCTTAGTGCCTAGCACTTGAGTGGGTACATATAAGGTATCCCATAAGTACTTACTGACTTAATATGGCAAATATATAAATTTCATATACATATATTTTTATAAAATAAAAGGGAGAATAATATCCTTCACTAAAGATTGCATTTGCCTATAATATGTGAAATGTATATGTGAAATCTTAGAAGAGCTTGTATAACTTTTTAAAAACATAATTTAATTGATGCTTAAGTTTTTCTCCCCCTAATCTAGGAAATAAAGTTGTAAATTGCTCAACGCAGAATTTAAATAGTGATTTTGAAACTTAAGCATGAATCAGAATTTCCTAGAGAGCTTCTTAAACAAATTGCTGAGTACATCCCGAATTTCTGTAGGAAACTGATTCAGTAGGCCCAGGGTGGGCCCCAATAATTTGCATTTCTTCTAAGTTTTCTGGTGATGCAGATGCTAGTGTCCCTAAAAACATGCTTTAAGAATCAGCGTATAAAGTGTTCTTTCTCCTAAGGAAAAAAATCAACTACTTCAGTTAAAGCACCACCATGTTCCAAGAACCATGATAAAGGGAGGCAAAAGGCCCATGGTGATTATATTCATGATTATCATAATTCATGATTATGCCTTTTATTTAAGGCAAGATATTCTAACAAGGGGAGACTGATTTTCTCAGAAATAGGGAGGACAGGTTGTTCTTACTTGCAAGGAAGTGTTAATGTGACCTGGGGGCCTCAGCTTCAACTAGCCTACACAGATATCCCTGTTTTAAGCCTCAAGGTGTCCCACATTTTCCCAGTGATAGTCCTCACTTTCACGTAAAAATTTTGAAAAAACTGTGAATCAAGCTTATCTTATAGGTCTGCAGCCTTCACAACAAAAGTCTTAGTTTTTTAGAAAAAAATTTCCCTGTGGCTTCATAAGTAAGATTCTTTAAAGACTGCTATAGAAGTTCTTTAATTCTCTGATCGTAACTTGACCCAAGAATTTACAGACTTGAGTCTGTAATTGTTTTTTTAAGAATTCCAGTGCAGTCAGAAAAATCAATCCCATGCAGCCGCAGATCAGAGCTGGCTTATACCAGCTAGCAGATGATGTGTGCCTCTCTTCCCAACTTCATGTTCAGTAGCATCACATTTACAACTTGATACTGGCCAGGTAGGAATATTTTCACCAAAGAAGTTGGCCTTTTTTTTTTTTTTTTTTTTTTTTTTTTTTGAGAATCACTTGTTAAAACATTAACCAGCCTGACATTAATTCCATGTTACCTTTTTTTTAGTCAGCATTACTGTGATAAGATTCAGTGCAGAAACCTCAAGATACTTGCTTGAGAAGGCACTTCATTAACATTAACCACATGTGATTAGTCATACTTCTGTAGCATTCTATCCCATCCCAGGAACATGGGATTGTATTTAAGCTCTGAGAAATGAGCAAGCCAATTCTTAAATCCCATTTTGAGGGACATTTCCTGGGGCCATTCCTGAAAAAAATTTCTATATCAGTCTGTCTGCTCAGAAGACAGAGATTGCAGCAGTTTTGTGGTTTTTTTTTTTAAGATTTTATTTATTTATTTGACAGTCAGAAATCACAAGTAGGCAGAGAGGCAGGCAGAGAGAGAGGGGGAAGCAGGCTCCCCGCTGAGCAGACAGCCCGATGTGGGGCTTGATCCCAGGACTCTGGGATCATGACCTGAGCCAAAGGCAGAGGCTTTAACCCACTGAGCCACCCAGGCGCCCCTGCAGCAGTTATTTTAACAGAGACTTTAATATAGAGGGTCGTTAGCTTAGCACACAGAACTGTAAACTAGATAACAATATGAAAAGAATACATTAAGATATCATGGTAGTACATCTCCTGTTAGGTATATTATATACTTATACCTATATATAGGAAGTGTATATTCTCACAGGGAAAGGTAATTTGGGGGGAAGTTGGAACTATTAAAATTTAGAATCATGGAAAATGAGCCCCACCAAGCCAAAATTCAGACCTCAGAGATGAGAGTTGATTCTGTTTCCTAGTTCAAGCTCTTGGAAGAGTGTACCTATATTCTGGACTTGATGACTAATGAGAAGGTCATACTGGGCTGGTGTTTGTCTCTGTGTCAGCATGCCAGGAGACATGTACAAAGTCTAAATCAGGAAAAAACAGATAATAGAACAGAAGCATTGCAAAAACATAGAGAAAGATATCTTGGAGTTGATTTCAGGGTATTAGACAAAAGAGAATATAACAGAGGATCAGGCCAAAATGATTGATGTGAGTGCACTTATGAGGAATTAGTAAGTTCGTGAGTATGAGTGAGTGCATTTGAAAGTTTACATGATTGCATGACTAAAACCTGGACTCAGACATGGTCTGCCTTTAAAAATGTTGAGATGTAACATTGCTAGCACAATGGAGAGGAAGGAATGCAAAGGAATGGACAATAGGAATAGTAGAAACAAGAATACTGTTTCTCCAAGTGCTTAAAAAACTGAACACTGTAATCAAAGAACAGGCTTTGTGTACAAGTAGAGTTTAATATTTTTCTTTGCAGATTCAATTCTCAGTGGATGATCCTAAAAATGTCAACTCCCAGTGTAGAATTGGGCCCAAAGCTAGAACTTCTATTACCCAATGAGTATTTTTCTATAAAAGTATAATGTTAGTAGTCAAGTCCCAGGGCTTTATTTATTTTTGTCAAAATTTGTATTTTCTAATATATACTCTACACAACAGAAGGTGGCCAGAGGTATCGAATGACAGCCTTCAGTCTAATATTGTACTAAACAAAATAGTCATGTACTGGGGTGATGAAAGTGAATTCTCATGAAAATCTTATACATGATCTGCCAATTTTCCAAAAAGTAATGTGCCTCTTTTGTATTTTGAGAGAAATTTTCAGATGATGAGTTGTAATGCCATCTTATTAGTATTAGATAGTTGTAGTAATCTTGTGAAGATGAATAGACCACAGTGAAATTACAACCAAAAACATATGATCTGATGCTATGTTTACTAATAAGCCTTGTTTATGGCTTATGGAGTCTTTCTTTAATGCAAAATATATTGAAATGAATTTTTTAGTCACATTTTAATGTTTTATCAATAACCAATGTGATGAAACTTTTTACTAAAAAATGGTATCTGTATAAAACTTTCACATTGTCCACATAAGAGTATTTGCCTTACATACTTTATTTTTTTTTAAAAGATTTTATTTGTTTATTTGACGGAGAGATCACAAGTAGGCAGAAAGGCAGGCAGAAAAAGAAGCGGAAGCATTCTCCCTGCTGAGCAAAGAGCCCAGTGCGGGGCTCGATCCCAGGGCCCTGAGACCATGACCTGAGCTGAAGGCAGAGGCTTAACTCACTGAGCCACCCAGGCACCCCTGGCTTATATATCTTAATAATATAGGAGATATATGTGCCTAGGTATTGAAAATGGGCTCTAAACTTTAGAGTCTCTTTAAATCCTTTGAAATGCTCATTGTATCTGATGATGTGATTACCCTAGGCTGGTACTCCAAGGTGTATTTTTGATTAATCCACTAAATATTAATAAGCATTACAATTATCCCGATTTTCACATAATCAAAAGTAGAGAAAGAAAAGCAAAACCCCATACATTAAAAAAAAAAAAAAGTACTTGAGCAGAAACTGCATAAACAAACTGAGAATTAGATTTTTGGGAATCTTTTTCAGATGAAATCAAGCCAATTATTATAAAAAATTTCAGAAGATGGATCTTGGGGGCGCCTGGGTGGCTCAGTGGGTTAAAGCCTCTGCCTTCAGCTCAGGTCAGATTCCAGGGTCCTGGGATCCAGGCCCGCATCAGGCTCTCTGCTAAGCAGGGAGCCTGCTTCCTTCCCCCTCTCTCTCTGTCTGACTCTCTGCCTACTTGTGATCTCTGTCTGTCAAATAAATAAATAAAATCTTAAAAAAAAAAAAAAAGAAGATGGATTTTGATGTCAGGTAGATCTAGGTCCAAATTTTGGCTCTTTTGTTTGCCCATTATGGGACTTAAATTAAACCACATTATGGTGGTTACTTAAATCCCCAAGTTTCTCTGTTATTCTCTGTAAAATGGAGATAATACCTGACTTTCAGTATACCACATACTACATTCTTTACCTAGAATGTCTCTCTGTCCCCATCTTGTAGCTCACGGTTTTAATATCACTTCTTCAGCAAAGTCTTCCCCTATCATTTGACTTATCCTTTATGGTTTTGACCACAATGGAAATTGACTAATGGTGATGATTGTTTAATGCCTCTACCCTTCATTAGTCTGTTTATGAGAGTAGAAGTCATTTCTGTATTGTTAATGGCATCCCCTCAGTAAATGTTCAATATATACTGTAGGATGGATGAATGGATATCATATAAAACATCTGACACAAGTAGATAAGCAATAAATGATAGTTAATACTATATTCATCATTTGTATTATATAATTGCTATGATTTACTGTGTAGTCTTTAATAAAAATTTGCTGTGGCATTATTTTGTGCAGTGACCTTTTTTTGTCCTATAGAGATTAGACACTATAGCATAAAAATCAAAGGGCAGATTTTATCACTTCATCAGATGACTATGTTGGCTCTTATTTACCTGAAGAGTTTTGTAGATGTAAGACTTTTTAGAGTAGAGAGTTACCCTCTTGTTCCTGCTAGAAAAAAATGCTGTTATTTTCTTTAATTTTTACTCAGTGATAAATATTTTTTTCAATGATTCACTTTTGACTGTGGACAAAAGCATTAAAACAAGCTAAAACATTTAGCTTGCTTTGGCATCCTCACTGTTTATAGGCCAACAAACTTACTACAGAGTTAGAGGGCATAATCCAAAGCAACCAGGCAGCCAACATCAACTTTCTTCCAAACTGGACCTTTTCTCCCAGCTCTCTTGGTCCCAGGCAAGCCATTATTAATTTGTTTGTGCCTATGGAGACTCACCTGGCACCCAGCTAGCTAGTTAATATTTCCAAGAGAAGAGGTAACTATTCTTATAAGATTAACTCAGAATTCTTACTCCTTCTACAAAGGAAGTTCCTCTGGAAGTTCCAGTTCCCTCCCTGCCAGGATATCACACCCCTAATAAAAATTGAGGAATAAATGGTGAGAACCTTTTAAAAAGTATTAGGATCCTGACTTAAATAGCATTACCAAAGAGAAAGGAAGCACAGGTCAAATTCCGAACATTAATTGTTTTCTTCACAAAAATCATAAAATTTGATGGTAGAAAATTTAGAAAATACAGGTAAACATAACGACACTACCTACTGATAATCATTGTCAGTAGTGTTTTTTGGTACAGATCTGTTCAGACCCCTTTGAGTTGTATATGCACATGCTGCACATGTGTGTGTATATATTTGTGTGGGTGTGTATAAATTTATGATTAGACATATAGATAAATCTTTCATTCTTTTCTGCCTCATGTGTATAAGATAAGTACAAACTATGACTACAGTATAATATTTTATGAACATTCTTTATGGTACATATCCCACAATGTAATTTTATTGATTGCATAATATTTTATTTTATGGAAATAAAATAACCCTGTTGTTGGAAAATTTATATATTAACTTTATTACTGGACATTGTATAGTTTTATTTATTTTTTAATACATATGAAGCTCTAGTATTCTTTCATATGTATTTGCATGCATGACTGATGATTTTATCAGGATATATTTCTGAAAGTGCAATTACTTGCTAAAGTATATGCAAATCTTCAAGGATGTTGACAAATACTGTAAACAAACCATCATTTAAACTTTTTGTACTAATTTAAACTCATGCACCAATGTGTGTATGAAAGGGTCTCTTTCCTGGTGCCCTCCCAAACACCAGTTACTTAATTAAACATGATTGTGTTGTGCTGCATTGGTGCCAGGAAAGAATCTGATGCTCCATGGCTTTCTTCTTTAGAACAGTAGCCTATTTGGGTAACATTGCCCCCTGTCTATAGGCTGAGTTCATTTTCTGGAGCAACTGGGAGAGTTCTCACTCAAAGGACACTCCATTGGTGTCTTTTCCTTTCTGAATTTGCCTGTGTATATGGATATGCAGAATTTCTTTACTGGATAGCCTAATGTATAAATACTTACATTGCTTTATACATATTTAATTTAATGTTTACAGTTACCTTGAACATAGCTGCTGTTATCCCCAGCTTCTAAATGGAAACACTGAGGCACAGCAAAGTTAAATAAATTTTAACTTGTATGTTCTGCAACTAGTAGATAATGAAGCTGAAATGTGAACAAATCTGGTCCAACCCAGAACATCCACTCTTCACCATTATGTAAAGTAGCTACAGAAAAGAGTGCTGATGAATGGGAATTTACATTTCTGATGTGTGTATTTATGTAAATAAAAAAATATATGAATTTATTTGACTAATCAGAGACATACGCCATGCCTTTACTATGCCAACCAAAAAACCCTTAAACGATAGAATTCCCAATTGGACAGAGATTAGGGAATGTTCAGTGAGAACTTAATAAATGAGGTGAGCTTGAACTCAATCGAGCAATGAGTGTGCTTACCAGGCATATATGATGTGATGCAGAGATTGACAAAGGCCTGCCAAGTGAAGGAGCAGTTGGGCAAAAAAGCATGAAGGTGTGAAGTAGCATGATGTGCCCATTGTAACAGCATATGCCAGAATATTGACTTTGTGAAGAGTAGTTCTCTAGCAGTTTGCAACACTTTTCTTCAGATTGAAAAACACACATCTGCTTCCTATGCCTAGATTTTAAAGTCTGGGGTAGAGGTTTCCTCCAACATGTATTACTTTCTTAATCAAAAAGAGAGTCTCTTCAATAAATGGTGCTGGGAAAATTGGACAGCTGTATCCAGAAGAATGAGACTGGGCCATTCTCTTACACCATACACAAAGATAAACTCAAAATGGGTGAAAGACTGAAATGTGAGACAGGAATCCATCAAAATCCTAGAGAACACAGTAACCCCTTCGACCTTAGCCACAGTAACTTCTTTCAGGACAGGTCTCTAAAGGCAAGGGAAATAAAAGCAAGATGGACTATTGGGACTTCACCAGAATAAAAAGCTTTTGCATGGCAAACAAAACAGTTACCAAAACTAAAAGGCAACCTATGGAATTGGAGAAGATATTTGCAAATGAATAACAGATAGAGGACTGGTATCCAAGATCTGTAAAGAACTTCTCAAACTCAATGCCCAAAAACCAAATAATCCAGTCAGAAAATGGGCAGAAGACATGAACAGACACTTCTCCAAAGAAGACCTACAAGTGGCTAACAGACACATGAAAAAATGCTCCACATCACTTGCCATCAGAGAAATACAAATCAAAATCACAATGAGATACCACCTTACACCTGTTAGAATGGCTAAAATTTACCAGACAGGGAACAACAAATGTTGGCAAGGATGTGGAGAAAGGGGAACCCTCTCACACTGTTGGCAGGAATGCAAGCTAGTACAACCACTCTGGAAACAGTATTGAAGGTTCCTCAAGAAGTTAAAAATAGAGGTACCCTAAGACCCAGCAATGGCACAACTGGTTTTTTATCCCAAACATACAGATGTACTGGAAAGAAGGGGAACCTGCATCCCAATGTTCATAGCAGCAATGTCCACAATAACCAAACTATGGAAGAAGCCTGAGAGTCCTTCAACAAATGGATGGATAAAGATGTGGTTCATACATACAATGGGATATACTCAGACATCAGAAAGGATGAATACCTACCATTTACATTGACATGGATGAAACTGGAGGGTATTATGCTAAGTGAAACAAGTCAATCAGAGAAAGACAATCATCATATGGTTTCATTCATATGTGGAATATAAGAAATAGAGCTAAGGATCATAGGGGAAAGGGGGAAAAACTGAATGGGAAGAAATCGGAGAGGGAGACAAACCATGAGAGGCTCGTGACTTCAGGAAACAAACTGAGGGTTATGGAAAGTTGGGTGGATGGGCATTAAGAAGGACACATGATGTGATGAGCACTTGATGTTGTATGCAATTAATGAATAATTGAGCACTATGTCAAAAACTAATGATGTACTTTATATATTGGCTCATTGAATTTAAATTGAAATAAATAAGACAAAATAAAAAATTTAAAAAGGAAGAAAAGGGAGCTCCTGGTTGGCTCAATCATTAAGTGTCTGCTTTCAACTCAGGTCATGATCCCAGGGTCCTGGCATTGAGCCCATCAGGCTCCCTGCTCAGCAAGAAGCCTGCTTCTCCCTCTCCCACTCCCCCTACTTGTGTTCCCTCTCTCGCTACATCTCTCTCTATCAAATAAATAAAATACTTTAAAAAAAGAAAAGAAATTCCCAGGGTGAGGTAGACTACTTTGGTGTCTATTTAGAGTCTGTTAAATGAATGAATGAATGAATGAATGGTTGCAATTAACTATGGGGACTGCCAGGTTAAAAAAAGGAAAAATGGGGAATTAAAAAGTCTGTTTTTTATTTGGTTTGGAAACATCTACAGGGGCATTTTGAATTTCTTTAAATGTTCTTGTGGTTCTTTATTATAAAAATTTCTTCTAAATATGCTGAATTTTTATTCAGTCATTTAGAATGCTCATTAGAGACAGGATCATGAATTAATATAAATGTATTACAAAGTTCTCTGCTACAGCTAAGTGCAACTTGTTTGTAATTCAGAATAAAAATATTAGTAACACTTCTTTTTCTCTGGAAGCTATATTCTTTTACATGCCTGGAGCTCAGGCTTAACTGATTTGTGCTGAATTTATTGAGGTATAAAAGTTACAGTAACCACTATTGAATTTGAATTTGTGAATTCTGAAATGTGGATGGTGGGGAAACACTCCTAATTCTATGTACATAAGCCTATTGACAGATCTAAATATAACAAAATGAAACAAATGACATCCTGTGTTTGTTCTAAAGCCAGCTTGTGTCTGAAAAGCACAGTTGCTATAGTCATTGATTTTATCATATTCAAAAATAACAAAGACTTCTCAAAAGTATTCTAATTACCTGAAAAAAGTGAATTACTTTCTACTCTCTTATTAGCAATCAGTAGTAATAAAGACTGTGAAAATGCCTTAGAGAAAGGTTAATTATCTTTTGAAATCCTCTGAGAACAATTGATAGAGGTTTATAAAAAAGGAAAGTTTATTAACTTGTGCTAAGGACTATACGTATCTAATGAAATATAAATAAAATGTTGTTAATATAGTCATTTGATGTATGATAGATAATCTATACAAGATGAAAAAAAGCAATAAAAACATTTTTTTATATTTTTAATTTTAATTCCAGTATAGTTAACATACAGTGTTATACTAGTTTCAGGTATACAATGTAGTGATTCAGCACTTCCATACATTATCCAGTGTTCATCATGACATGTGCACTCCTTAATCCCCTCACCTATTTCATCCATCCACCAACCCACATCCCTTCTGGTAAGCATCAGTTCTTTCTCTATAGTTAAGAGTCTGTTTCCTGGTTTCTCTCTCTCTCTCTCTCTCTCTCTTTGTTCCTTAAATTCAGCATATGAGTGAAATAATATGGTTATTTGTCTACCTCTGACTTATTTTGCTTAGCATTATACTGTCTAGTCCCATCCAGGTCATTGCAATTGGCAAGATTTCAGTATTTTTTATGGCTGAGTAATATTCCATTGTATATATAAGTATATACCATATTTTTATCCATTCATCTCTCGATGGATACTTGGGCTGCTTCCATAGTTTGCCTATTATAAATAATGCTGCTGTAAACATAGGGTTGTGTAGATGAGGGAAGACAAGATGGCGCGGAAGTAGGAGGAGGTGCCGTTTCAACCTGTACCCTAAAGTGAGCTGATTACCTACCCAAGAACTCTGATCACCCATGAAATCTGCCTGAGATTAGAATTATACACTTCTGGATCTCTACGGGGGCGGAAGATGCCAGTGGGCAGGTACAGCAGAGTGGGAACATCGGACTGAATTGGAAGATAAACAAAAGGGGGAGGGAGCCACCAGAAGCAACCTATTGGAAAGTAATACCCCAGTACGAGAGTGCCCTGCGACTGGGGACCAGCATTAACTTGGAGTCTGGTTGAAAGCTCAACTACTCAAAAAGAGCAAAGGATCGTGAGGGGGGGGGGGGGAATTGTGGGAATTGGGGTGGTTAGGGACAGGGGCTTAAGTCCCCTGACCCAGGATTCACTGCTGGCACTGAGCCAGAGGGAGTGCAGCGAAGAAGCCAGGTTTTGGTCCCTGAGTCGCCGGTGTGCCTGAGAGCGTCTGGGTGGCGGCTCCCGTAAGGGTGAGGGAGCCTCGCCAGCCGGCAGAACTACAGCCTTTTGCACTCTCCACGCAGGCTGCGCTACCAGATTGAGTCACACCCCGCCACCCCCCAGAGAGGTGCTTGCAGGCGCCAGCGGGCACTCTCTCTCGGACCCAGAGAGTCTGAGCACTCCCAGCCCAGGCGAGCAGCGGGAAAATCTCAGTGCGCTATCCCTGCATGGGACCTCTCTGGCGATCTGGAGCTGCCCAGACTGCTGCGGCTATCGTGGTTTTGGGTACAAGCAGGAGTTCCTGTGTCCCCAGAGACCGTGACTGCTCTGCCAGCAGCTGAGGGGATATTTATGTGCTCTGGAGCACCCAGAGGGGAACAGACTGAGGCTTCTCTCTGAGAGGGAGGTCTGCATGCAGTTTGCTTTCTCTAAACCGCAAAAAAACATCAAAAGCTGCCAAGGGGAGAGAAAAACAAATGAACAAACAAACAAAAAAACCTCCAGAAAACAAAAGCCTGAAAAATTGGTTTCCTCAGAGCCCACCCCCTTGAGGGGGGCAGGAGGACTTAACTCTAGGAATATTGCCTGAAAACAAATGCAGCAGGCCCCTCCCCCAGGTAAACAACCAAAAACAACAACAACAACAACAACAAAAAAGACAAGAGGACAACAACCAGTACTTCATAGATACAACTTTTACTTTTAAATCATTCCCACTATTCTGGTTCATTTTTTGTATATATATATTATTTTTAAACCTATTTACCATCACAGTCAGATGTTCAGTACATCAAATTCCATAATAACCTTTTACCTAAACGTTTTGATACATATACCTGTGTTTTTCTTTTGCTTTTCTATTTTTTTTAATTTTTTATTTTAATTTTATTTTATTTTAGTTTATCCTTGTTTTAAATATTCATATAGAGTTAAGCTTCAAGGTAATCCCCTTTCCCCAATCCATGCTACCCCTACAGGTAAACTAGTTTTTTAATACCTCTTTATCTTAGGAAAGTTGAGTCCTTTAACAAAGATATCAAGATACATCCAGGAAGAATCAAAATAATCTTCCTCACCCACACTGAGAATTTATAAACACTCTCCTATCTTTTTCTTCCACCAGTGTTTCTGTGTATTTGTTTTTGTCCTGGTAGTATATAAATCTTATACTTGGGGTTCTTTTTGACAAGGTTCTTTTCGTTTGTTTTTATTTATTTTTCTCTTATCATCTACTTTTGTCAGTCTTTTTGTTTGTCTGTTTTTGTTTGTATACTTCATAAATCTTACCTTGGGGCCCATTTGGGCTGTGCCTATAAATCTTATTCTTGGGGTTCTGCCTTTTTTTTTTTTTCCTGTCTCTCTCTCTCTCTCTCTTTTTTTTTTTTCTCTTTTCTTTTTTCTTTCTTTTGGGTGGGGACTCTTGATTGCTCAGAAGCGTTCCAGGGTGCACCTTGCCTGCACCACAGTCGATACATTCAGCTACACATCCCATCCATTCAGCCATCACTCACCGAAACGACTAAGAGGAGGAATGCCCAATAGAAGAAAAATTCAGAGACGGGGCCTTCTGCATCAGAGCTATTGGATATGGACATAGACAATATGTCAGAAAGGGAATTCAGGCTAACAATTATCCAGGCAATAGTTAGGTTGGAGAAAGCCATGGATGACAAAATGGAATTGATTAGGGCAGAAGTGAAAGCCACCAGCGATGATGTTCACAATGTTCTCAATGAGTTCCAATCTAATCTGAATTCTCTAAAAGCTAGGGTAACTGAGGCAGAAGGTAGAATTAGTGATCTGGAGGACAAACAGATAGAAAGGATCAGGAGGAAGCGTGGAACAAATAGCTTAGAAGCCACAAAAACAGAATTAGGGAAATAAATGATGCCATGAAACATTCCAACGTCAGAATTATTGGAATCCCTGAAGGGGAGGAGAAATAAAGAAGACTAGAAGATATAGTTGAACAAATTCTCCATGCAAATTTTCCCAATCTGGTGAATGGAACCAATGTTCGTGTACTAGAGGCAGACGGGTCTGCCCCCAAGATCACAGAATCTAGAAAGACCTGAAGACACCTGATAGTGAAAATGATGAATCATAATTGTAGACAGGAGCTCTTGAAAGAAGCTAGGGGGAAGAAGTTCCTTACGTACAGAGGAAAGCCCATCAGAATAACGTCAGACCTGTCCACAGAAACCTGGCAAGCCAGAAAGGACTGGGAAGATGTATTCAGGGCACTAAATGAAAAGAACATGAAGCCAAGTATACTTTATCCAGCAAGACTGATATTCAAAATGGATGGAGAGATAAAGAGCGTCCAAGACTGGCAAGGTTTAAAAAAGAGTATGCGACCATCAAGCCAACACTGCAGGAAATATTAAGGGGGGGTTCTATAAAAGAGAAAAAAATCCTAAGAATATCATTGAACAGAAATATATGGAGACAATTTATAGAAACAAATACTTCATGGTAACACAATGTCAATAAAAACGTATCTCTCAATAATCACTCTCAATGTGAATGGCCTAAATGCGCCCATAAAACAACACAGGGTTGCATATTGTATAAAACGACAGGACCCATCCATATGTTGTCTACAAGAGACCCATTTCGAACCGAAGGATACACCCAGACTGAAAGTGAAGGGATGGAGAAGCATCTTTCATGCCAATGGGCCTCAAAGGAAGGCTGGGGTACAGATTCTCATATCATATAAATTAGATTTTAAACTAAAGACCATAGTCAGAGATACAAAAGGACACTACATAATTCTTAAAGGGCCTATCCACCAAGAAGATCTAACAATTGTAAATATTTATGCCCCCAATATGGGAGCAGCCAATTACATAAGAAAACTGTTAATCAAGATAAAGAGTCATATTGATATGAATACATTAATAGTAGAAGATCTTAACATGCCACTCTCAGTAATAGATAGATCATCCAAGCAGAAAACCAATAAAGAAACAAGAGCATTGAATGACACATTGGACCAGATGGACCTCATAGATATATATAGAATATTCCACCCTAAAACAACAGAATACTCATTCTTCTCGATGCACATGGAACCTTCTCCAGAATAGACCACATACTGGGTCACAAATCAGGGCTCAACCAATACCAAAAGATTGAGATTATTCCCTGCATATTCTCAGATCACAGTGCTTTGAAACTGGAGCTCAACCACAAGGAAAACTTTGGAAGTAACTCAAACTCAAACACCTGGAAGCTAAAGACCACCTTGCTTCAGAATGCTTGGATCAACCAGGAGATCAAAGAAGAACTTAAACAATTCATGGAAACCATGAGAATGAAGACACTTCGACCCAAAACCTGTGGGATACAGCAAAGGCGATCCTAAGGGGGAAATACATAGCCATCCAAGCCTCCCTCAAAAAAATTGAAAAATCCAGAATATACCAGCTTTCTCTACACCTTAAAGAACTGGAGAATCAACAACAAATTAAGCCAACTCCACACACAAGAAGGGAAATAATCAAGATTAGAGCGGAGATCAATGAGATAGAAAATAGAGATACAATAGAACACATCAATGAAACTAGAAGCTGGTTTTTTGAAAGAATCAATAAGATCAATAAACCATTGGCCAAACTAATCCAAAAGAAAAGAGAGGAGGCCAAAATTAATAAAATTATGAATGAAAAGGGAGAGATCACAACTAACACCAAGGAAATAGAAATAATAATCAGAAATTATCAACAGTTACATGCCAATAAGTTAAGCAACCTAGATGAAATGGATGCATTCCTGGAAAACTATAAACTTCCAAAATTGAACCAGGAAGAAATTGACAACCTGAATAGACTGATATCTAGTAATGAAATTGAAGCAGTGATCAAAAACCTCCCAAAAAACAAGAGCCCAGGACTTGATGGATTCCCTGGGGAATTCTACCAAACTTTCAAAGAAGAAATAACACTTATTCTCCTGAAGCTGTGTCAAAAAAATTGAAGCAGAAGGAAAACTTCCATACTCTTTTTATGAAACCAGCAATACCCTGATCCCCAAACCAGGGAAAGATCCCACCCAAAAGGAGAATTTCAGACCAACGTCACTGATGAATATGGATGCTAAGATTCTCAACAAGATCCTAGCAAATAGGATCCAACAGCACATTAAAAAGATTATCCTCCATGACCAGGTGGGATTCATCCCTGGGTTGCAAGGATGGTTCAACATTCACAAATCAATCAATGTGATAGAACAAATCAATAAGAGAAGAGAGAAAAAACACATGGTCCTCTCAATTGATGCAGAAAAAGCATTTGACAAAATCCAGCATCCGTTCCTGATTAAGATGCTTCAAAGTATAGGGCTGGAGGGAACATTCCTGAACTTCATAAAATCAATCTATGAAAAACCCAGAGCAAATATCATCCTCAATAGGAAAAAGCTCACAGCCTTCCTGTTGAGATCAGGAACACAACAAGGATGCCCACTCTCACCACTCTTGTTGAACATAGTATTAGAATTCCTAGCAACAGCATTCAGACAACAAAGAGAAATAAAAGGCATCCAAATTGGCAATGAAGAAGTCAAATTCTCTCTCAGATGACATGATACTTTATATGGAAAACCCAAAAGACTCCACCCCCAAACTACTAGAACTCATACAGCAATTCAGTAATGTGGCAGGATACAAAGTCGATGTACAGAAATCAGTGGCTTTCTTATACACTAACAATGAAAACACAGAAAGGGAAATTAGAGAAATGATTCCATTTACTATAGCACCAAGAACCGTAAGACACCTGGGAATAAATCTAACCAAAGAGGTAAAGGATCTGTACTCGAGGAACTACAGAACACTCATGAAAGAAATCAAAGAAGACACAAAAAGATGGAAGACCATTCCATGCTCTTGGATAGGAAGAATAAACGTTGTTAAAATGTCCATACTGCCTGGGACTGGAAGAGATTATGCTGAGTGAAATAAGTCAAGTAGAGAGAGTCAATTATCCTATCATTTCACTTACTTGTGGAGCATAAGAAAAAACATGGAGGATATGGGGAGATGGAGAGGAGAAGGGAGTTGAGGGAAATTGGTGGGGGAGATGAACCATGAGAGTCTATGGACTCTGAAAAACAATTTGAGGGTTTTGAAGGGGCGCGGGGTGGGAAGTTAGACCAGTCTGGTGTTGGGTATTATGGAGGGCAGGTATTGCATGGAGCAGTGGGTGTGGTACATAAACAATGAATTCTGTTATACTGAAAGGAAATTAAAAAAAAAAAAAAAAACAAGAAAAAAATAGGGTTGTGTGTATTGTTTTGGGTTTTTTGTTTTTTGTTTTTGCTTTGGGTTTTTAAAAAATTTATTTTTAAGGATTTATGTACTTATTTGACAGAGGGACAAGGACAGAGGGGGAGAGAGAAAATCTGTAGCAGACTCCCTGCTCAGCAGGGAGCCCGATGCAGGATTCCATCTCCTGAACCTGAGTTCATGACCTGAGCTGAAGTCAGGAGTTGGACACTTAACTGACTGAGCCATCCAAGTGCCCCAGGGTTGGATATATACCTTTGAATTAGTGTTTTGGTAATTTTTTTAGTGTTTTGGTATTTTTAGGTAAATACCAAGTAATGTGATTAGTGGATTACAAGGGTGGTTCTATTTTTAATTTTTAGAGAAACCTCTGTACTGTTTTCCAGACTGGCTGTACCAGTTGGCATTCCCATCAGCAGTGCAAGAGAGTTCCCTTTTCTCCACATCCTCACCAACACTTGTTTCTTATGTTTTTGATCTTAGCCATTCTGACAGGTTTTAAGGTGCTATCTCACTGTGTTTTGATTTACATTCCCATGATGAAGAGTGATGTTTAGCAACTTTCATGTGTCTATTGGCCATCTTGATGTCTTCTTTGGAAAAATATTTGTACATGTCTTCTGCCCATTTTTAATTGGATTTTTTGTTTTTGGAGTATTGAATTATAGAAGTTCTTTATGTATTTTTAATACTAACCCTTTATCAGCTATGTCATTTGCGAATGTCTTCTCCCATTCAATAGTTTGCCTTTTAGTTTTGTTGATTATTTCCTTCTCTGCACAGAATTTTTTTTTGTTTCTTTGTTTTTTTAATGTCCCAGTAGTTCATTTATTTTTTTTTATTTTTTTAAAGATTTTATTTATTTATTTGACAGAGAGAGAGGCACAACAAGATAGGAAACACGAGCAGAAGGAGTGGGAGAAGCAGACTTCCTGCCGAGGAGAGAGCCCAGTGTCGAACTTGATCCCAGGATCCCTGGGATCATGACCTGAGCCCAAGGCAGACACTTAGTGACTGAGCCACCCAGGCGTCCCCCAATAGTTTATTTTCACTTTTGTTTATCTTGTCTCAGGAAACATATCTGGAAAGTGTTGCTGTGGCTGATGTTGGAAATATTACTGCCTCTTCTCCATCGTTTTGGTTTGTTTGTTTGTTTTTTAGAGAGAGAGAAAGCATGTGGGAACTGGGGGTGGTGAGGGGGAGAGAAAGAATCTGAAGCAGGCTGCATACCCAACACAGAACCTAATGCAGGGCTTGATCTCAAAACCCTGAGATCATGACCTAAGCCAAAATTGAGTTGGATGCTTAATCACTGAGCCACCCAGGCTCCCCCTTCTAAGAATTTTTATGGTTTCAGGTCTCACATTTAAATCTTTAGTCCATTTTGAGTTTATTTTTGTGTATGGTGTAAGAAAGTTGTCCAGTTTCATTCTTTTGTATGTAGCTGACCAGGGTTCCGAGCATCATTTGTTGAGACTTTTTCCTATTGAATATTCTTTCCTGCTTCATCAAAGATTGACGATATAATTGTAGATTTATTTTTGTTCTGTTCCATTGTTCCATAGAATATTTCTATTCTCTTCCATTGATCTGTGTCTGTTTGTTTGTTTGCTTGTTTGTTTGGTTTTGGGTTTTGGGCTTTGGTGTTTTTTTTGTTTTCTTTTGTTTTGGTTTTTTGCTAGTACCATACTGTTTTGATTACTACAGCTTTGTAATATAACTTGAGGTCTGCAGTTGTGATAACCCCCAGCTTTTCTTTTGTTTTCCAGAATTGCTTTGCTATTCGAGAACTTTCGTATTTCCATATAAATTTTAGGATTAATTTTTCTAGTTCTGTGGAAAATGCTTTTGGTATTTTGATAGGGATTGCATTAAATCTGTAGGTTGGTTTGGGTAGTATTGCCTTTTTAACAATATTTGTTCTGCTAATCCATGAGCATAGAATATCCTTCTATTTCTTTCTGTCAGCTTCGATTTATCTCATCAATGTTTTATAGTTTTCAGATGGTATAGGTCTTTTACTTCTGGTTAGGTTTATTCCTAGGTATTTTACTATTTGGGGTACAATTGTAAAAGGGATTGTTTTCCTAATTTCTGCTGTTTCATTATTAGTATATAGAGATACAACAGATTTCTGCACATTGATTTTGTAACCTGTGACTTATTGAATTCATTTATCAGATCTAGTAGTTTATGGTGGAGTCTTTCTGTATATAGTATTATATATAGTATATTATATATAGTATATATGTATATATAATATATATAGTATATTATATTATATATAATATTATATATAGTATATAGTATTATGTCAGTATAGTATTATACTATATCATATTATTATATATAATTATATATTATATATACTATAATATACTGTATGTTATATTATACAGGTTTTCTGTATATAGTATTATGTCATCTTCAAATAGTGAAAGTTTTACTTCTTCCTTACCATTTTGGATCCCTTTTTATCTTTTTGTTGTCTGATTGCAGTGGCTAGGACTTCCAGTACTATATTGAATAACAGCAGTGAGAGTTGATATCCTTGTCTTGTTCCTGACCTTCAGGGGAAAGCTCTCCATTCTTCCCCTTTGAGTATGATGTTCACTTGGGTTTTTCATATATGACCTGTATTATGTTGAGGTATATTCCTTCTAAACCTATTTTGTTGAGGGCTTTTATCGTGAATGGATGTTGTACTTTATCAAATATTTTACTACATCTATTGAAATGATCATATTGTTTTTATTCTTCTTATTGGTATGATGTATCACGTTGATTGATTTGTAAATATTGAACTACCCTTACATCCTGGTAATAAATCCCACTTGATCATGGTGAATGATTTTTTTAATGTATTATTGTATTTGGTTTGCTAGTATTTTGTTGAGGATTTTTGCATCTATGTTCATCAGAGATATTTTTCTCTTTTTTATGGTGTCTTAATCTGTTTTTGGTATCAGGGTGATGCTGGACTCATACAATGAATTTGGAAGTTTTCTTTCTTCTTTTATTTTTTGGAAGAGCTTGAGGAGAATAGGTGTTAACTTGTGTGTGTGTGTGTGTTTTTAAAGATTTTATTTATTTATTTGACAGACAGAAATCACAAGTAGGCAGAGAGGCAGGCAGAGACAGAGAGAAGAGGAAGCAGGCTCCCTGTGGAGCAGAGAGCCAGATGCGGGGCTTAATCCCAGGACCCTGGGATCATGATCTGAGCCGAAGGCAGAGGCTTTAACCCACTGAGCCACCCAGGTGCCCTTAACTTGTGTTTAAATGATTGGTAGAATTCATCTGTGAAGCTTTCTAGTCCTGGACTTTTGTTTGTTGGGAATTTTATGATTATTGATTCATTCTCCCTGCTGGTAATTGATCTGTTCAAACTTTCTACTTCTTTTTGGTTCACTTTTGGTAAGTTATATGTTTCTAGAAACTTACCCATCTCTTCTAGGTTGTCCAATTTGTTGGTATATAGTTTTTCATAGTAATCTCATATCATTGTATTTCTGTGGTACTGGTTGTTACTTCTCTTTCATTTGTGATTTTATTTAAGTCTGTTCTCTTCCTTTTTTTTTTTTTTTTTTTAAGTCTGGCTAGAGATTTATAAATCTTGTTGATCTTCTGAAAGAATCAGTTCCTGGTTTTGTTAACCTGTTCTTTTTTTTTTTTTTTTTTAAGGTTCTATGTCACTTATTTTTGCTTTAATCTCTATTATTTCCTTCCTTCTGCTGGTTTTGGCTTTTGTTTGTTCTTCACTTTCTAGCTCCTTAAGGTATAAGATTAGGTTGTTTATTTAGAATTTTTCTTGCTCCCTGAGTAAGCCTATATTGCTATGAACTTCTGTCTTAAAATCACTTAAAATTCACTTTGTGAATCCCAAAGGTTTTGGACCATTGTGTTTTCATTTTTGTTTCCATGTATCAAAACATTTTATAACTAGACTGTTACTTTAGTTAACCTGGTTCTCTTAAAAGGTATGTCCTCTACAGCTATGTATAGAAGAATGAAACTCAACCATTCTCTTAAACCATACACAAAGATAAACTCGAAATGGATAAAATACCTCAACGTGAGACAGGAATCTATTAAAATCCTAGAGGAGAACATAGACAGTAACCCCTTTGACATCAGCCACAGCAACTTCTTTCAAGACATGTCTCCAAAGGCAAAGGAAACAAAAGCAAAAATGAACTTTTGGAACTTCGTCAAGATCAAAGCTTCTGCACAGCAAAGGAAACAGTCAACAAAACAAAGAGGCAACCCATGGAGTGGGAGAAGATATTCACAAATGACACTATAGACAAAGGGCTGCTATCTAGGATCTATAAAGAACTCCTCAAACTCAACACACACAAAACAGATAATCACATCAAAAAATGGGCAGGAGACATGAACAAACACTTCTCCAAAGAAGACATATAAATGGCTAACAGACACATGAAAAAATGTTCATCATCATTAGCCATCAGGGAGATTCAAATTAAAACCACATTGAGATACCACCTTACACCAGTTAGAATGGCCAAAATTAGCAAGACAGGAAACAACATGTGTTGGAGAGGATGTGGAGAAGGGGGAAGCCTCTTCCACTGTTGGTGGGAATGCAAGTTGGTGAAGCCACTTTGGAAAAGAGTGTGGAGAGTCCTTAAGAAATTTAAAATAGAGCTATCTATGACCCTGCAATTGCATTACTGGGTATGTACCTCAAAGATACAGATGAAGTGAACAGAAGGGCCATCTGTACCCCAATGTTCATAGCAGCAATGGCCACAGTCACCAAACTATGGAAAGAGCCAAGATGCCCTTCAACAAATGAATGAATAAAGAAAATATGGTCCAAATATACAATGGAGTATTATGCCTCCATCAGAAAGGATGAATACCCAACTTTTGTTATCAATGTGGATAGGACTGGAAGAGATTATGCTGAGTGAAATAAGTCAAGCAGAGAGAGTCAATTATCATATGGTTTCACTTACTTGTGGAGCATAAGGAATAGCATGGAGGACATTGGGAGATGGAGAGGAGAAATGAGTTGGGGGAAATTGGAGGGGAAGACAAACCATGAGAGACTGTGGACTCTGAGAAACAGATTGAGGGTTTTGGAGGGAAGGGATTTGGATGAGCCTGGTGGTGGGTGTTAAGGAGGGCACATATTGCATGGAGCACTGGGTGTGGTGCATAAACAATTAATCTTGGAACACTGAAAAAAAATTTAAGAAAAAAACAAACGGAAGGTGTCAAAAAAATAATGTTCTCTAGTTTAGTAATTTCTCTTTATTTAACCCTTATATTATTTCTCCTGGGAGATGGCCAGATCATCAAAGTAATCCATGGGAATGCACACTACAGGTCTCTGACCTTTCAAAGATTCTCAGGGGAAAGAGAGTCATTATGATTTTTTTTTTTTTTTTGCCAGTCTGAAATCATGACAAATTCTAGAGGGATAACTGTCCCTCTGGACATACTATTGAATTTCCACTCAGCCTTCCCTCCCTAGTAGAGGAATAGCTCAGCTTAGCCCTCTTTAATCATTTTGAGGTTCTTAAACAAGAAATTTGGGAGTATTTTTTAATTACTTGTTGTTACAGAATTATTTTAGTAAACTACTGTGTAAGAAGAAAGGGTCTCTGTGACATTGGTATAAATCAAGGGTATATGCTTCAGTTAGCTGAGAAAACATGGTACATTAACATGCTTTTCTATGCCTTGTAATATTATACATTATACTTTGTCATGTTGTCTCTGATCTTTTCATGGGGAATAGCCTAAGTGAAAGGTATTGCACTTTAAAAATTACCACTTGTCCTGGACCACGTGATTCGAATATGGATTTTATGTCACCAAAGAGTAATTATGTGTCAACATGAGCATGCAGCAATGACTCCAAGAAATAAGTATTTGTGTTCCTTAATATTGTTATCTAGAAAACTACAATGATTTGTAGAGTTGCTCAGCACTCATCTCCACATTGTCTTTATACTTGATCAAGGGTCAGTACTAAGCATTACTCTATGCCCTAAGTCTTGTCTGATGACTTAGTACATATTGAACTGGGAAATTAAATCTCCCTCACTCAGAGATATGCAAGAGACCACTCACAATTCATAGCAGAATGGTACAACCCCAAGTGGAATAACAGTTTATAATTTCATGGAACCTTTTTATATTTGCACGAGTTTAACATCTAGCCAGAAGGCAAAAAGACTCAGGAGATGGCTTTTCTGATTGTAACAAGGAGAATAAGCCTAAAAAGCTCCAATATCACAGTAAACCATGTTGGAGTAACCAGTGTTAAATTTTGCCTCCTGGCATAAACAACTAGAAAAACAATTGGACACAATCTATGAAACAGGTGATTTTACACATTGGACAACAGCTACTACAGGGTTATGATCCTGAGAAAATTAAACAAAGAAGCTTATAAGTCATCCTGAGGTTTTTCATGGAGGTACTTTCAGAATCACAATATAAAAGCAGACCTTGTAGAATTTGCTGAATTTAGGAGACAGAAATTGCATTTTAATGAGGCTGTAGTAGCCAAAAGTTTAAAAACAGAGTAAGGAAGCAAAGAGATGTGTGCAGAAAAAGAGCACCAGAAATCTGCAGAGAGTGCCACTTGAGTTTGTTGCTGAACATAATTTGTTCATGTATAGGATAAATACTCTGAATTCAAGCAAAGATATACTCTTTGTTATAAGACAAACAATTCCCAGAGATCACCCAGTGCTTTAAAATGTTCAAGTTACAACCTGCCATAGTGGAGATGCCTCACTGAACAATCAGGGTATTCAGTAGAGAAATCTGGGTAATCACCTCTCAGAAATAAGGCAGATTTATACCTATAGTAAACTTAGTGTGGACCCACCCTAAAAAGTTTTAAAAATAAGCCTCAAAAGGATCAGGCTGCTCCACAAATAACTTACTTATCAAGACAAACTTCACCATTTTTTAAACTCTGAAGAGCAGACACTACACTAAAACACTCTAGACAAAAATACAACAAACAAAATGGCTGGCACCCAATTAAAATTTACTAGAATATGAAAAATCAGGACAGTCCTAGCCACAACCAGAAGAAAAATTAGACTATAGAAAGAAGCAAATATGATGGACATGATGGAATCAGTCAGGGATTCTAATGGAGCAACTACAAACATAATTAAGAATTTAAAGAAAATGTAGGGGCACCTAGGTGGTTCGGTTGGTTGAGGTTCTGACTCTTGTTTTTGACTCAGGTTATGATCTCATGGGTCATGGGATCAAGCACCATATTGGGCTCTGTGCTCAGCTGGGAGTCAGCTTGAAGATTCTCTCCCTCTCCCCTTCCCCTACTCATGCACACACGCATTCATTCTCTCTCTCTAAAATAAATAAATAAGAATTTAAAGAAAATGTAAACCTAAATTCAAGAGAGAAGAATTCATGAAAATGAACCAAATATTATTTCTAGACAAGAAGAATACAATGTGGGAGATGAAAAATTTTTTATAGGTTTGACATGTTATCAGATATTTTTGAAAACTTTATTCAATAAACTTTAAGACATAGCAAAAATTAGATGATAGGTAGGTAAGCACAGAGAGAAAAACAACTATAAAAATCAAGTAACACCTCTATAACTTGTGGGAAAATGTAAAGCAGTCTAACATGTTTAATTTGAGTTCCCAAAATGGAGAAAAGCCAAAAATATTTGAAGGAATAATATTGCTATACCTGTTATTAGAGCTAGAAATTTTATTTTGTTGATTATTTGGGATTTTATACATGAAGTATCATGTCATCAGTGGGCAAAGACAGTTTTATTCCTTCTTTCCCAGTCCGAATACTTTCTTCTTTTCCTGTCTTGAATTATTGCAGTAGTTTGGAATTCCAGTGAAACATTGACCAGAAGTGATGAGAGAACATGTTTGTTTTGTCTGTGAACACGGGGGAAGATGTTCAATTCCTCACCACTAAGTGTGATGTTATCTGTAGCTTTTTGAGATACTGTTTATCAAACTAAGGAAGTTCCCCTCTAAAGCCAGTCTTCTGAGACCTTTTATCATGAAAGGGTGTTCAATTTTGTCATATCTTTTTTCTGTGTCAAATGATATAGTCATATCATTTTTCATCTTGAGACTATTGATAGGGAGATTCCATTGATTAATTTTTAAATGTTGAATCACTCTCACATAACTGGAATAAATCCCAATTGGTTATAATACGTAGTTTTTTTCATACACTGTTGGATATAATTTGATAATATTTTCTTGAAGATTTTTACATCTTTACATCTGTATTCTTGATACAGTTTGTATTCTGTATCAAGATACATCTGATACATCTGTATTCTTGATGCAGTTTTTCTTTCTCATAATGTCTTGGTTAAACATTAAAGTAATGCTGGAGAGCTTGAATTAGGATGTTCACTTTGTTTCTGTTTTCTGGTTGAGAGTGTGAAGAATTGGTATCAATTCTTCCTTAAATATTTAGTAGAATTCTCTATTAAAACTATGTGGGTTTGGTGCTTTCTTTTTTTGAAGATGTTAAACTAATGCTTCCATTTCTTTAACATAGATAAATCTGTTCAGATCATCCATTTCTCCTTGTGTAAGTGTTGGCAGTTTGTGTTTTCTAAGCAATTGGTCCATTTCATCTAAGTTATCAAGTTTGTGGACATAGAATTCCTTATGGTATTTCTTTTTTCTTTCAATGTCCATGGGATTCAGAGTGATAAACCCTTTTATAAAACTTTTGGTATTGGTTATTTGTGTATTCTTTTTTTTTTCTTGGTAATCTAGACAGAGACTTAATAATTGTGTGTGTTTATTTTCAGAGAACCAGCTTTGAGGTTTATGATTTTTCTCTTGTTTTCCTATTTTCATTTTCATTGATTTCTGGTCTGATTTTTAATATGTCTTTTCTTCTGTTTGCTTTAGACATAAATTAATCTCTCCAGTTTCCTAAGACAGAAATATAAATTATTGACTTAAGCAGTTCCTTCTTTTCTAACAAATTCATTCAATGCTATAAAATTCCCTCAAAACACTGCTTTCAATGTATTACACAAATTTTAACAAGTTGTATTTTCATTAGCTCAAAATATTTTTAAATTTCTCTTGAGACTTCTTTGACTTGTGTCTAGCTATGTTGCTTAATTTCTAGATATTTGGAGCTATTCTAGCTATCTTTCTGTTACTGATTTCCGGTTTAATTCCATTGTGGTCTGAAACACATTTTGTATGACTTCTATTTTTTAATACATGTAAAGTATTTTTATGGTCTAGAATGAGGTCTATGTTGACAAATATTTCATGCAAGCTTGAGAAAAATGTTTATTCTGCTCTTTGAGGCAGTAGTGTATAAATGTCAGTTAGATACAATTGATTGATAGTGTTTTTCAAGTCAATTAGATCCGTAAGTCTTTCCTGTCTGTCTTATCTATCAATGCTGAAAATGTATTACTGAAATCTCCAAGTGGAATAGTGGAATTGTCTATCCGCCTGCAGTTCTGTCAATTTTTGCCTCTTGTATTTTGACAGTCTGCTGTTGGGTACATACACATTTAAGATGATTATACCTTCCTGGAGAACTGATATATTAACATTATATAATACCACTCTTTATCTCTGAAAATTCTTGCTTTCAAAGTCTTACTTGTCTGAAATTAATGTAACTACTTAGTCTTCCTTTAGATTCATGTTATCCCAGTATATCTTTTTCCATCCCTTTGCTTTGAAACTAATTGAATATTTATAGTTAAGTGAGGTCCTTGTAGACAAGATACAGTTAAATTTATATATATATATATATATTAATATATATATGTAACATATATAATATATAACTTATAAGCTAGAGGAGTGCTGAGCTTTGGGGAAATGAAAGAAGACCAGTGTGGTTATGCTATAAAAGTTAAACTGTCGTGTAGCCTAACTTAGACTAGAGGATGGTACAGTCTTGTAGAATATGTTAAGTAATCTCATTAAGAAGCTCTGAAAAGGTTTTAAGTTTTAAAAGGGTGATCTCCTTTAATGTGCGTCTGGTCAAAAGTCATCCATTTGGCGAAGAATATACTTGGATATATATCCAGGTTCGACTGTTTTCCAAAATATATTCTCTTTCCATAAGGATGGCTCATTTGTGTGCAGTATACTATTCATAAACCTAGTAATAACAGAGATGGTACATGTTAGAGGCCTGTTAGGATAATTACTGTGCAGCTCCAACTTCTCTTTTAATGTTATTCTGACTCCTTTCAGTCCATTTCTTCAGTTCATAGAAAGACCAAACTTAGCAGCATTTGAGTGCAAAATAAAAAGTCCAAACCAAAAAACAAGCACCAGTGCAGGGCAAACAAATATACTTCCCACAAAGGTCTTTGCATGCAGCATTCACCCTTCAGAGAAGACTATTCCATACTCAGACTGTATCTCCCTCACGTTATACCTGCTGAGTCAGACTTGGCAGTCTCCATACACATTCAGTATAATTTAAAAACATTTACACTTGTTCTTTCCCACATAGATTCAAGTGTTGAGTGCTCTGAACATTTTCAGACAGATGTTATCAGATATTTTCTTGGCATAGTTTCCTCAGTGTATTTGCATAGAACAACCATTGCCACTGAAAATGAGGTGCAGTCAATGAAAAAACAATTTGTATTTTTTGTTGGTATCACCTGTATTGAGGAAAGATTTTTCCTTTACTATACTGAAAATACTTCTGTTCCAACAATATCTTTGTATTTAATCTGAAACATATATATATCTATGTAGAAATACATATATATAGTTTGTATTTAATCTGATACATATATAGTTGACTGATATATATATCATATATGTGATCTGATATATAATATAATGTGTGTGTGTGTGTGTGTGTGTGTGTGTATAGTTGACACTTAAGCAGCATGGGTTTGAGCTGGGCAGGTCCACTTAAAAGTGAATTTTTTTAGTAAATACAGTACAATACTGTAAATATATTTTCTCTTTCTTATGGTTTTCTTAATAACTTTCCCTTAGCTTACATTATTATAAGAATACAGTACATGATATGTAATATAAAAAATATGTGTTAATCAACTGTGTATGTTTTTGGTAGGGTTTCCTATCAATAGTAGGCTATTGGTAGTTAAGTTTTGGGGCAGTCAGAAGTTATACATGGATTTTTTGACTATATTATTCAGGGGTTAACTGTATATGGATTTCAGTTTATCAGATTGAATAGAACATGTGTATTTCCCCCATTGTTGCCCTCCCCCGTTTTCCTCTAAATGGCATATTTCCTTTTTTCTTTGTTTATTCCTAGCAAGGGAACTGGGGTTAAACTTCTACTTCTGGTTAGTATTTAAAGACTCCAGGAAGCTATAGCTTTCACTATAACAACCAAAGAATTTGGATGATTTTTTAAAAGTCATTTTTTAAAAGATTTTCAGGGTTTTCTTTTTTTAATGTGATGATACAAAGAATCTTAAAACTACTAAACTTGAGAAAAATAAAAACTACCTAGAAAAAGAGAAACTGCTTACTTTTATGCCTAGGGCAGAGTGGACAAGAGATAAAATCTTCTATAGACAAGGGGCAATCCATATGTAAGAAGAAGCTACCCAAACTTCTAAAGGAGCATGCAGGATGACAAGATGAATTCTATTTCAGAAATCCCCAGAAGCAAAATATTTCTTTAGCTGTCCATAATTCTTTCCCCAAAGGGCTCCAAATATATGGAAATATGCTACATGCTGAGGCCAAAACAAAAAGTCAGGTAACAGTTTCCTGAAGTGTATGATGCTGGAGAGGGTATTGTTGAACTCACCAGCATCCCCAAAAGATTCATGTAAAGCATAAAAAGACATTGAGAGTTCATAGTCCATAGACCCCAATTCCTTCTGAAATGTGGATTCTTGATCTTACCCTCAAAGCATTTGAAACTAGGAGTGAACTAAATGAAAAAAGCTTCAATCCATATCAGATCCAGTTCCATAGGAACTTCAATGTCCACTGTTTTGAAATTAGATATCATTGTTTTCCTACCTACTGTTTTTTTTAAATGCAGAAGGTTCAACATGTGATAAGACAGCATGACATGCAAAAACAAACAAAAAACACAAATTCAGGAAAGTATGACCAAAAATGAAAGAAAAAATTGTTATGAAGAATAGAACCATAGCAGAACCAAGGATTTGTTTTAACAGGAAAAAAAAAAGTTTAAAGAATGTTAAGAAACTTAAAAATATTATACTAACAGTATAAAATTAATGAGATTTTCAGCAGAAAATTTACAGAATAAGACAGTATTTGAGGTAGAAAATTTATTCAGTGACTTAATAGTACATTGACCAGTACATTGAACAGCAAAAAGAAAAAAAAAAAGTACACTTGAAGAGAAATTATTGAAAGATGTTATAAAAGCAAAAGCAGGAGAGTTCTGGGTGGCTCAGTTGGTTAAGCATCTGTCTTTGACTTAGGTAATTATCTCAGGATCCTGGGATAGAGCCCTGTGTCAGGATCCAGACTCAGAGAGGAGTCTGTATCTCCCTCTCTCTGAGCCCCTCCTCCCTACTTATGCTCTCACTCTCTCTCAAATAAATAAAATCTTTGGGAAAAAAAACCCCAAAAACAAAAGCAAAAACCAAAGAAATATAAAACCAAATGATTGCAAAAAATATAAAAAATAATAGCAGCATGATAGAGATACATGATACAATATCATGTGATCCATCACACTTGAAATTTAAGTCCCAGAAGAAGAGGATCTAGAAAAGAGGACAGAAGAATTGTCTAAAAATATAATGGCCAAGAATTTTACAAAATTGATGAAGGACATTAACATGCCTACTCAGGAAAACCTAAGCAAAATAAATATAAAGAAAATCATGCCTTGACAAACCAAACTGTTGAAAGACAGTGCTAATGAGAAATTTTTTAAGAATTCACAGAAGCAGTATTTCTGAAATACCAGAATGAGGAACTTGGAAAATTCTCTTCCAACATTGCAGCTATAAAATTGTAAAATGATTGAAACAAAAAATATAGTAGAGTAGCTCAGTAGCAGATATGAGTGAGCATAAACACTAAACTTGAAGACAGATGAATAGAGACTATCCAATCTGAAGAACAGAAAGGGAAATGTTCATGAAAATAAACAGAGCTTTGGAGACTTGTTGGAAACCATTAAGCATGTGAGTGAGACACAATATGTGTCCCAAAAAGAGAAGAGAGAGAAAGGAACAGGAAAACTGTCTAGGAAATAATAGCTGAAAATTTTCTCCATTTGAAGAAGAAACAATATATACATCCAAGAAGCACAGTGACTTATACCATACTCAAAAATTAACTCAAAGTGGATTAAAGACTTGAACATTAGACCTTTAACCATAAAACTCCTAGAAAACATAAGTGGTAAGTTCTTTGACCTAAGTCTTAGTGGTGATTTTTTTACTCTGACACCAAAAGTAAGGGCAATAAAAGAAAAATAAGTAAGTTGGACTACATCAAACTAAAAAGCTTTTGCACAGAAAAGAAAACTATCAATAAAATGAAATCGCAGTCTACTGAATGGGAGAACATTTTTGCAAGTCATATATATCATTAGGAACTCAAATACAAAATAAAGAACAACTGTTAATAGCATAAGAACCTCAAACACTTTGGCTAAAAAATGGGCAGGATATCTGAATAAACATTTTGACTAAAAAAAAATGGGCAGAATATCTGAATAGACATTTTTCTAAATAAGGTACATGAAAAGATGCTCAACAGTATTAGTCATCAGGGAACTGCAAATCCAAACCACAATGAGGTAATCATGTCATATCTGTTAGAATGACCATGATCAGAAACACTAGAAGTAACACATGTTGGTGAGGATATAAAGAAAAGGGAACCCTTGTGTGCTGTTGGTGGGAATGTAAATTGGATAACCACAATGGACAACAGTATGGAGGTTTCTAAAAAAATTAAATAGAATTACCCTATGATCCAGCAAATCCACTTCTGGGTATGTATCAGACAAAAAGAAAAACACTAATTTGAAAAGTTATATGTGCCCTTAAGTTCACTGCAGTGTTATTTACAACAGCCTAAGTATGGAAATAACCCAAGTATCCACGGAAGGATGAATGAATAAGGAAGTTGAGATATATATATTCAGCCATAGGACCTTGAGGGCGTTATCCTAGGTGAAATAAGTCAAATAGAGGAATCAGAGAAATACAGCTACTGTATGATCTCTCTTTCATGTGGAATCTAATAGATATATATTATGAATATACATTATATGTATATATATATGCATATACATACAGAGTACAGATCAGTAGTGGTTGCCAAAGTAAGGGAATGGGGGTGGGGGAAATGGGAGAACGGTTTTTGTTTTTTTTTGTTTTTTTTTTTTTAAGATTTTATTTATTCATTTGACAGACAGAGATCACAAGTAAGCAGAGAGAGGCAGGCAGAGAGAGAGAGGAGGAAGCAAAGCAGGCTCCCCACGGAGCAGAGAGCCCGATGTGGGGCTCGATCCCAGGACACTGGGATCATGACCTGAGCCGAAGGCAGAGGCTTTAACCCACTGAGCCACCCAGGCGCCCCATGTTTTGTTTTGTTTAAATAAATTGAACTAAATAATATTCCATAAAGGGAAGCAGATGGAAACTTAGAATTAATAGGTAAATTTATGATTTTGATTATGGTGATAGTATAATGGGTATACTTACCTCCAAATGCATCAAGTTGTATATGTTAAATACCTTCAGTGTAATATACCTATGTCAGGAAAAAAAAACAAGTCAATCTTGTTCCTGTATTCAACTATAAAAAATGGAATTTTACTTAATAATTCTTACTTAATAAATTTTACTTAATATAATTTACTTTTTAAACTACTTTTTAATACTTTAAATACTTTAAAAATACTTTAAATACTTAAATACTTTTTAAACTAGTACCAAGATATATGTAAGTAAAAAGTACTTGCATATAATTATGACAAAATAATGCAGGATCTCTATGCTCAAAACTGTAAAACATTGATGAAAACATTTAAATATCTAAACGAATGGAAAGATAGTCCACTTTCATGGATTGGAAGACTCAGTAAGATGTCAGTTTTCTCAGTCATTGCTGGTAGAAATACGAAAGAGTACAGCCATTTTGGAAGATCCTTTGGCAATTTTTGAAAAAAAAATTCAACATACAATTTACCATATAATCCAGCATACCTATTCTTAGTTACTTACCCAAGTGATGTGAAAATTTCAGTTCACACAAAAGCCTGTACCCCAATATTTATATAACATCTTTATTTGTAGTCAGTAAAAAACGAAAACAACCCTATGTTTTTCAACAGATGAATGGATAAATGTAGTATACTTATTCATTGGAACACTTTAGCAATAAAAAAGGTAAACTGTTGATTCATGCAAATAGTCTCAAATGGTTTTTGCTAAGTGAAAAAAGTCAGCCCTAAAAGGCTACATGTTATATGCTTCCATTTATATGGAACATAACATTGTGGAAAAGGCAGAATTATGGGTATAAAATCAGGGTTGTGGAGAGAAAGTAGCTGACTAAAACAGGGTATATTACCCTATGTAAGAGAAAGGGATATATAAGAAAATATTCATATATCTGGTCATTTGTTCAAGGAAATGCTGGATAAAGCAGAAACTAAAGAGAATTTGGTTGCCTAAGGGGTTGGATGGGAAAGAAAAGGAGAATAAAAATGGATAGGTAGAAATGAAAAGGGAGTGATCCTTTTCAGAACGAGTTTTTTTTTAAATAGTTTGACCATTAGAAACATAGTAATGTTTCACATACCTTTAAACATCAATATGTAACTAAATAAATAGATTAATTAATTAAATCAAGTAGAATATGAAGGAGTCCAAAATGAAGCACAAATGGTAACAATTTCATTCACATATATTACAAATATCGCAATTACATTGAACAGTATGGAAAAGAAGAGAACTAACCTACTGAACTTTGGAAGACAGCATTTTAATGGACCTCTGTAAGGCTAAAGCCAAAAAAAAAGCAACAATAACAACAACCACAGCAACAAAATCTGTACAGAAATACTGTATTCTAATTAGTATATCTGTTTCTTGCAAGTGTATGTGTTAGCTCTGTAAGTACTTTATGTGTTTACTAGCATGAAACAGATAAGTGAATATATATAGCAGATAAGAAGAGCCAGATTTCTTACTAACAAAGTAGTTCGAATTAAGGTAAAGAAAAGGAATCTAGAAAGAACTTTGCAGTATTTGATTTAAATCAGAGGTATCAATATTAACTCATGGCTATACACACACACACATAATTGTGAGGTAATATTGATACCTCTGATTCAAATACATATGCATACACATATTTTTGTATGAATATGTGTATAAGTGTATATATATGTACATGCACACATACATGCATATATACCTGTGTGTTTGCACATGCACATGAAGATTACTATACCCGCATATGTTTCCTTGCTTTGTTCGCTGAGAGGACCTATAAGCAATGCCTGTTGAATAAGTATATTATTGTCTAGATCTTGATTTCTAAACACTGTTTTCCAATCAAAGAAACCTGGGCTCCTTGGAGACCTGGTTGTTTCCAGGACTGGGGCAGGGAAAAATAAAAGACAGGCCTAGAACATCTTAAGATGCCAAAGAATAAAAAAGTACTTATAGCACAGAGACAAGTCAAAAGTACATAGAAGCCTACTATAAGGACCCAGCATTGGCCAAAGCTGGAGAAACTGATCAATAAAATAAGTAACCATCGTAATGGATTATAACCCATAGAATCAAATATCCATGAGTCCATATATATGTGTGTGTATACATATATATGTATACACACACACACACATACACAGATGGGTGGGTGGATGAAGGGCAGAGAAGGGACAGGTTTTTTTGTTTTGTTTTGTTTTGTTTTTACTTAAGAATTCTAATTAATAATAGTTTGGGAAGAAATGAGCAAAATATAAAATTACAAACTACAAAATACAAAATGAAGGAAACACTACAGAAATAATGTTTACAGGCAAGCTCCACAAATGGATGCTGAAATTCTTGGGTGAAAATTTTACAGGAAAAAAGGATGCCCACTCCTGCCACTCTTGTTCAGCATAGTACCAGAAGTCCTAGCAATAGTAATCAGACAACAAAAAGAAATAAAAGATATTCAAATTGGCAATGAAGAAGTCAAACTCTCTTTTTGCAGATGACATGATACTTTATATGGAAAACCCAAAATACTTCATCCCCAAACTACTAGAACTCATACAGCAATTCGGTAATGTGGCAGGATACAAAATCAATGTACAGAAATCGGTTGCTTTCTTATACACTAACAATGAAAAAATAGAAAGGGAAATTAGAGAATCAATTCCATTTACTATAGCACCAAGAACCATAAGACACCTGAGAATAAACCTAACCAAAGAGGTAAAGGATCTGTACTCGAAGAACTACAGAACACTCATGAAAGAAATTGAAGAAGACACAATAAGATGGAAGACCATTCTATGCTCATGGATAGGAAGAATAAACATTGTTAAAATGTCTACACTGACTAGAGCCATCTATACATTCAATGCCATCCCAATAAAAATTCCACCAGCATTTTTCAAAGAGCTGGAACAGACAATCCTAAAATTTGTATGGAACCAGAAGAGACCCTGAATTGCTAAGAAATGTTGAAAAAGAAAAACAAAACTGGGGGGATCACGTTGCCTGATTTCAAGCTTTACTACAAAGCTGTGATCATCAAGACAACATGGTACTGGCACAAAAACAGACACATAGACCAGTTGAACAGAGTAGAGAGCCCAGATATGCACCCTCAACTCTATGGTCAAATAATTTTCAACACAGCAGGGAAAAATATACAGTGGAAAAAAAAGTCTCTTCAATAAAAGGTGCTGGGATAATTGGACAACTATATACAGAAGAATGAAACTCGACCATTATCTTACACCATACGCAAAGATAAATTCAAAATAGATAAAAGATCTAAATGTGAGGCAGGAATCTATCAAAATCCCAGAGAACATAGGCAGTAACCTCTTTGACATCAGCCACAGCAACTTCTTTCAAGATGTATCTCCAAAGGCGAAGGAAACTTTTGGAACTTCAAGATCAAATGCTTCTGCACAGCAAAGGAAACATTAAACAAAACAAAGAGGCAACCCATGGAGTGGGAGAAGATATTCACAAATGACATTACAGACAAAGGGCCGATATCCAGGATCTATAAAGAACTCCTCAAACTCAACACACACAAAACAGATAATCAGGTCAAAAAATGGGCAGAAGACATGAACAGACACTTCTCCAAAGAAGACATACAAATGGCTAACAGACACATGAAAAAATGTTCAATATCATTGGCCATCAGGGAAATTCAAATCAAAATCACATTGAGATACCACCTTATACCAGTTAGAATGGCAAAGATTAACAAGGCAGGAAACAACGTGTGTTGGAGAGGATGTGGAGAAAGGGGAAGCCTCTTCCACTGTTGGTGGGAATGCAAGTTGGTGCAGCCACTTTGGAAAACAGTGTGGAGATTCCTTAAGAAATAAAAATAGAGCTTCCCTATTACCCTGCAATTGCACTACTGGATATTTACCCCAGAGATACAGATGTAGTGAATAGACGGGCCATCTGTACCCCAATGTTCATAGCAGCAATGGCCACAGTTGCCATACTGTGGAAAGAACCAAGATGTCCTTCAGGGGATGAATGGATAAAGAAGATATGGTTCATATATGCAATGGAGTATTATGCCTCCATCAGAAAGGATGAATATTCAACTTTTGTGTCAACATGGATAGGACTGGAAGAGATTATGCTGAGTGAAATGAGTCAAGCAGAGAGTCAATTATCATATTGTTTCACTTACTTGTGGAGCATAGGAAATAATGTGGAGGACATTGGAAGATGGAGAGGAGAAGTGAATTGGGGGAATTAGGAGGGGCAGACAAACTATGAAAGACTGTGGACTCTGAGAAACGAACTGAGGGTTTTGGAGGGGAGGGGGTTAGGTGAGCCTGGTGGTGGGTATTATGGAGGGCACATATTGCATGGAGCACTGGGTGTGGTGCATAAACAATGAATTCTGGAACACTGAAAAGAAATAAAATGAATTTAAAAAATAGGATACTAGCCTTGCCTTAAAACAAATTCCCAAGATGTTTGTTAGTTGTAAAGGGAAAAATAGTCATTTTATAGTGGAGAAACTTAGCATACACCTCTTTATTCAAGTGACTGAGGTTAAGACAACTAGTAGTAAGTATGGCAACCTCATGTACCAAGAAGGGCAAACATTATTTCTATGGTATTCTTGCCAAAATATAAAACCCTCAGTCTAATTATGAGAAAATATTAGAGAAATCTAAATTGAGAGAAATTCTATAAAACATGTGACCATTCCCATAAGAAGTGTCAGGGTCATGAAAGAAGGAAAGAATGAGGAACTTAGACAATTGGGAGAGACTAAGAAAACAGAACAGTTTAATGTATTCTAGGATCCTGGATTGGATTCAGGAGCAGAAAAGAAGAACATTGGGGGAAAATGGATTAAATGTGAATAATGCCTATAGTTTAGTTAATAGTATCATATCAATGTTAATTTCTTAGTTCTGATAATTCAACTCTGGTTATATAAGTGGATAGCATCAGAAGAAACTGGGTGAAAAGACAGGAAGGAAATTTAAATGTGCATTACAAAGGGAAAGAAGCCAATCTGGAAAAGCTACATACTGTATATCCAACTATATGACATTCTGGAAAGGCAAAACTGTGGCGACAGTGAAAAAAAATTGTGGTTACCAGGGGCTAGGAGGGAGGGAGGCACAGGCAGAACAGAGAGAGTGTTTTAGGCAGTGTAACTATTCTGTATGACACTACTTTAGTGGATAAATGTCATTATACGTTTGTCCAAATCCATAGAATATGTAACACCAAAAATGAAGCCTAATGTAAAATATGGACTTCCGGTTTATGTGTCAGTGTAGATCCATTAATTGCCACAAATGTATCACTCTGGTGGGGGATATTGATAATGGGAGAAGCTATTCATATATGGGAAGTCTTTCTACTTTCTGCTCAGTTTTCCTGTGAACCTAAGCCTGCTCCAAAAAATGTTTGTTATTAAAAAAAAACAGTTATGTATGTATGCATTTCCTCACATAGTATATATATTTATGTTTATATTAGTATATGCATGTAAAAACAATTAACAATTGGTTGTCTGGCTGAAAGAGGAGGTAGATAGTCACAGGGATGGTGCATTTTCTACTTTATATATTTCATATTTTTCTATCATCTTTGAATTTCTACAATGAGGATAGGTTCCTTTTGAATGAAATAATAAAAGTATTCAAATTTTTAAGAAGTAATGTTTGAGAAATAGGTGCATGAAAACAAAGTTTAGAAATTAAACTTAACTTTATCCATCATCCATTAATTACATGCCTGATTTCCTGAACCACTGCCCCAGTCAACCTGCTGTATTCCAATTTATAACTGTGTTTGACTGGAAACATTAACAAATAGGAAAGGTATAAAATATTTAAAGCCCATGGAGCACTTAAGACCGTCAGAATGATCTATTTTGCGCATACAGCCCTATGCTATGGCTTTTAGGTCAGAATTGCCCATTTATGTTAGCTATAGCTTACAGTGCTGCTTTCTTATGTACATTTAGTTATATCATAAAAGTAACAATAAACTTTGATACATATTAAAGTTCCTTTTATTTTGCATCCCTCAGGTCACGTGTAAATGATTTACAGTAGCCTATTATGTTCTCTGCAGGAGTAATTTTTAAGTATTAAAAACACCTAGAAAATACATTTATAGTTTAAGGAAGAAAATTACCTTCATGTTACCCCCCACCTCTAAGCCCATTCAATTCTTGCTAATGTTGTGTCTTACTGTGTTGTCAGAAAGAACTAAACTTGTGTTTATACAAATGTCCAATGAGCCATATTAAGGTTATTCATTTTCTCTGCTGAGCAGAGAGCCTGATGTGGGGATCAATCCCAGGACCCTGAGATCATGACCTGAACTGAAGGCAGAGGCTTAACCCACTGAGCCACCCAGGCAGCCCATGGTTATTCATTTTCTACATGGACCACAAATAAAGTTATCATCACTGTCTATGCAGTCCTTCCATGCTGGGACTGCCACATGTCAATAATGCACTGACATGATTTGGCTGAGTGCATCTTAAAAAGGAAATGAATGAATATCAGAGTCTTTTAAAACAGGATCTGTAAGACACAAAAATAATATTAATTTCAATATTCCGTACATTTGGATTTCTGGTGAGTTTTGTGGCTACATATGATTTTCATGTAGCAATTATATCCTTCTTTGGTTATCTATATTTTTTGGTACTTCACATAGAGTTTGTCTCACCCTTCTTGGTCCTCCAGTATAATTTGGTAGCTCTTGTAGAATGTCATGGTCTTTCAAATCAAAAACTGAAGTTATGAAATGAAATTAGGATAATGTAGTAATTTGTACTCTAAAAATTTCATTCAATCTATAAAGTCACTTTCTTAATGAATCAGAGTAATCAAAGTAATAAAGTAACAGTGTCCTCAATTTGAAGAAAGTTCTTTTGTTTCTTTGTTTTTGTCACTGTGATTATGATTAATTTGAGCCAGTGATGGTATTGATGGGCATTGAAAGCCCTAGATTGCTTTTGCTATTTATAAAAGACTAATATGCAGATTAGCAGGGGCATAGGAAAAATGATATGATAAAGATAAATTGCCTGGATAACCTCATTAAATCACCAGAAAGTGCTGTTTTAGTTAGGGACAAACTTATTGTGCATTCCAAGACACCATACTCATTCCCATTACTATGACATACCTGAAAAATGTGTGCTGGCTTAAATTTAAAGTACTTTTTGTTTGAGAACTTCTTAAGGGTTTGGGAACCCTCTTGAAGTACCTACATTCCACCAGAGGTATTGCTATTGAGGATGAGAATTTATGAATATTTTGACTTTGGTTTTTGAGTTTGATTTCCTTTGTCCTAAAGTAAGGACTTGTAAATGTTTTTGGTAAAGGGCCAGAAAGAGTAAATGTTTTAGGCTTTGTAGCACTATGGTTTCTGTCTCCACCACTTATCTCTGCCATTTGTAGTACAAAAGCAACCATAGACAATACATAAACAAATGGTTGTGGTTTCTTTAATAAAGCTTTATTGACAAAAAACAGGAAGTGGGCTGGATTTAGTCCATAGATCACTACTTCGAGTATTAATACATTCCTTATAAAGTACAGCTAAATCAAAATTTGTGCCAATCACAGCAAAAGTTGTATTTTTCTGGAAACTCATGGAATATAATACAAATTGAAGAAGTCTGTTTGCTGAAAAAAATCTATTTGCTAAAAAATATATATATATGTATATATATACACACACACACATAACATTCAGACAGACTGATGATATTACTAAAACAATTAAGGTATTCTCAAGTTTGGCATTAGAAATGCACACGTTAGGAGTGATATGGGCTGACATATGTATATTACATGTAATATGACATATGTATATGACATGTAAGTATTTCTAGCCTATATCTAGGAAAATGTAAATTATATTGGAAGGTGTGCACAAATGAATTAATAAAGCCCTTTTGTGACTTAAGTAATGTTGGCACTTTCCCTTTCACACATCTTTTCTCCAAGGACATGAGAAATACAACTTTTTGAAGATTAAGTATAATTTTTTTTTTAGAATGTAAAACTATATGCTGGTAGTTTAATTTCTTTTCATTCTCTATTTCATCATTTGCCCCATTTATTTCACAAACATGTATTATTGTTTGTACTAATGTATTAGTGTATTATTAGCCCCAGGGGTACAGGTCTGTGAATCACCAGGTTTACACACTTTCACAGCACTCATTATAGCACATACCCTCCCCAGTGTCCATTACGCCACCACCCTCTCCCGACCTCCCTCCCCCCGGTCCCTCAGTTTGTTTTGTGACATTAAGAGTCTCTTATGGTTTGTCTCCCTCCCAATCCCATCTTGTTCCACTTATTCTTTTCCTACCCCCCAAAACCCCCACGTTGCATCTCCACTTCCTCATATCAGGGAGATCATATGATAGTTGTCTTTCTCCAATTGACTTATTTCGCTAAGCATAATACCCTCTAGTTCCATCCATGTCGTCGCAAATGGCAAGATTTCATTTCTTTTGATGGCTGCATAGTATTCCATTGTGTATATATACCACATCTTCTTTATCCATTCATCTGTTGATGGACATCTAGGTTCTTTCCATAGTTTGGCTATTGTGGACATTGCTGCTATAAATGTTCAGGTACACGTGCCCCTTCGGGTCACTACGTTTGTATCTTTAGGGTAAATACCCAGTAGTGCAATTGCTGGGTCATAAGGTAGCTCTATTTTCAACTTTTTGGGAACCTCCATACTGTTTTCCAGAGTGGTTGCACCAGCCTGCATTCCCACCAACAGTGTAGGAGGGTTCCCCTTTCTCCGCATCCTAGCCAGCATCTGTCATTTCCTGACTTGTTAATTTTAGCCATTCTGACTGGTGTGAGGTGGTATCTCATTGTGGTTTTGATTTGTATTTCCCTGATGCCGAGTGATGTGAAGCACATTTTCGTGTGTAATTTTTAAAGGAAACTGCCATTGAAGGTTAAGTATAATGATTAAAGGGAACAAATGACAATCCCAGTGCAAGCAAAGAATCTTGCCTTTCAGGTAATGATTATGTCCAAAGGCAAAGATACACAGAAGTAAGTTTAATCCTGTTGAATAAAATAAAGCTAACTTCATGACTGGGGGGAAAAAAAAAGAGGAAGAAGAAGATCACAGTAATGAGTGATTATAAAATAAGGAAAGACCAGCTAAAGTGGTTACTGGGGTTAGCAGCAACATTGGCTACATTCAGTTCCATCTTGAAACATATGAGTCTAATTTTTGTAGCTGTTAGAATGAGAGGAGAGTGAAGACTAACACTTGTCAATGTAGATGAAGACCTGCAACCTCTCCCACAGTGGAGTGTGCACTGTTGGCCCTACTCACATAGGGCACCCTGGACTATGGAAGAGAAGTTCTATCCCTTCTCTTATTTTCTGCCTCTGTCAGTGAAGTCCATGAATTCTAAAGGGGAAATCAGTGTCCCAGATACACCAAATACTTCCTAAGTGTTCCTTGATTTTTATGTAAAATTTTCTGGAGAATCAGATCTGAGACAAAATGCTTAGTCCATTTCTTGGTAATTACTACTATTAGGGCAAATTGAATGGCTACAATTAGCTTCTCCATTTTACAAGCTCTTGCACCAACGTGCCATTAATATTTCTCCCGTCAAGAGATGGGTCCTAGGTTCCCTTCCATAGAATCTGAGTGGGCCTCTGACTGTGGTAGAAATGATACCAGTGACTCCCAGCATAGGTCATCAAAATGATAGAACTCCTTCCTCCTCACCTACATTTCATAAACTCACCTCTCTGTCTTACCATGTTGGTTGGGTCATTTTTCTCCATTCTCCATCTTCTTACACTGGGATCTACACAGCACTCCCAGGCAGAGTAGAGTCTATGTAGCGCTTACCTCATGTTTTCTTCTTTATGAATCATAGTCCTGTGATTCCTGTTGTCCAATGCTAAAAATAGCTGCTTCATCTATTTAGCAGAGTTTGATAGTTGTTTACAGTAGGAAAGGTAGGTCTGATCCTGATTACTCTGTCACCCAAAATGGAAGCTTGTTTTTCTCTTGTATATACGAAGTATTTTTATGTTGTATCCTTGTTAAAAAGTAGAGCTTATTACATTAATGTTGGTGAACTTACTAAGTTAGAAGCATATTTAAGTTTTCATTTTTGTAGAAACTCACCAATTCCTTCCCCTAATTAACATACCACTGCCTATGTCTGTCAGGATTTCATGCATATCAGGCTGAACAGAAAAAAAAAAATTCCCTTCTTCTTGGGCTTAACTCCTTCTCACTATTAAATGTAAAAGGAAAGGAAATTGGGCTCTAGTGACTCTATTCTCGAAAATGTCGTTGGTTTCTTAGAGTCTTATTCTCATCTATCTTCATTGATCTCAGCTACGGGAAATCAGGCGTTCTGTCTGGGCCTGAAGCTTCCACTGATTCTGGTCCTTCAGACTAGCCATGATTTCAGGCCAGGTGGGTTTTTTTTTTTTTTTCCTTCCAGGAATTATTTTATTGATTCAACAAATATTTATTGAGAACTTGTCATGTACCAGGGATTTGACAGTGAAAAGCAGCTTGCATTCTTTTGGAGGCAGCCAAATATTAAATAAATATGTATTTGATTAAATATGTCATCTGTAAGGAAATCGTAAGTATACGATGGAGGAAATAACTCTAAGTAAGAGAATAAATCCTAAGGTTGAACATTCCAGAAGATAGAAGGCAGAATTTGCCAGACAAGGAAAGGTCAGTGCTTGTCTGATGCACAGCAGAACTTTCTCCATTTTCTTTTGGTCCAAGCAGTCACAAACCCAACCAGATTCAAGAGGAGAGAGGAATAGATTCCCCCTCTTGATGGGTGGTGGCCAGGCCACATGCAGAAGAGCACATGAGATGTGGCAACCATTGGAAAATGCATTTGACAACAGTTTACATGCCTAAATGTACAGATTAATTCTTGCCACCTGGTAACAGAGATATATTTTGAGTTATCTATTCTGACTATAGCACAGTGAAAATCAGACTTTGGAAAAATATCTGAGGCTGTCATTCATATTTGGAAAAGCATGAGAATATTTTAATACACTGATTTCATCATCTAAAGAGAATTTTGGCTTTTAAAAAACCTTTTTAATTAAATTGTACCTATTTGGAAAGCATTTAGGTAGACAAAATACAGTAGATTCAGACTAAAATAAGTTATTATTCTGCAGCTTTTATTTTTGATAATATTTGAGTTCAAGTCAATAACATTAATATTCCAAGTTTATAATATTTTATTGAATTGCCACTATCCTACCTATTGTTACTCTTATAATATCATATTTATTTTATAATTGTTTGTTATAATATATAATTATAATAATTTAAACTCTATAAAGATGTAATTTAACAAATTATCCTAGCTATTTAAATGCATGCTAATCAGCTAGAGATTACTTAAGTAAAACAAGAAAATTAATGCAAGGAATAGAAAATAAACCTCTGGAGAAGGATAATTTCAGGGACTAATTACATCTCCAACAATAAATCTTAAGTGCCCACTAATGTAAACATCTATTCATTTCCATTCAGTTTTTAGAGGTGATCAGAATTGGTCCAATATGCATTTTTAATCCTATTCATATTAAAATTTTGTTCTTATATTCAGTTATTTATTCAGTAATCCATTCATTGTTCTTTCGTACATTCTATGATTGTTTACTCTTGGTCATAATTCTGAATAGTGTTTTAGGGTTCTCCAGAGAAGCAGAAACAATAGGGGATTTATAATATATTATAATTAAGAACTCTATATATGAATTATTGTACAATATTAT
>NW_022631077.1:6044303-6088393 GCF_010015895.1 Lontra canadensis | reverse complement strand
TATTGTACAATATTATATATTATTGCATTATATAATTACATATTATATTATGTATATTACTATATATTATAATATGTAATTATATAATGCAATAATATATAATATTGTACAATAATTCATATATAGAGTTCTTAATTATAATGTGTAATATGTTATACAATAGATAATATAATTAATGGATCAATACAAATCAATATTAATATATATTTATTTTATAATTTATAATGTATAATATGTGATGTTATATATTTTAAATATATGAAATATGTATGTAATTGTAGATTACATAATTATATATTTTATGTGTATATAATATATAAGTTCATCATAAGGAATTGGCTCATGCAGTTATGGAGAATGAGAAATCCATACTCAGCAGAATGGATGGTATGAGCTCCAGTCCTAGTTTAAGTCCAAAAGCAAGAGCAAACCAATGTTGCAGGTCAAACACAAAGAGAAAGAATTCTTCCTTACTCATTCTTTTAGTCTATTCAGGCTACACATGGATTGGATGAGGTCCAAACACACTGGGGAGCAATCTGTTTTACTCAGTTCACAGAATCAAATGTAAATCTCATCCAGAAACACCCTCAGAGGCATACCCAGAAATACTGTTCAGCCAAATATCTGGGCCCTCTTGGCCCAGTCAAGTTGACATCTAAAATCAACCACCACAAGCAGTTATGAGTGGAAGAGTAAGTGATTACCTGAAACCCGTTCCTGACCTTGAAATACTTACTGGCCAGTTTGCAAAGAAGTCATTTACCAAAATAACAATAATTCAAAGTTAAAAGGAATAAAATCATTTTAAAAGGTAAGTTAGGTCATGTCACTTCACTACTTAAAACTCAACCATGGGGGCGCCTGGGTGGCTCAGTGGGTTAAGCCTCTGCCTTCGGCTTAGGTCATGATCTCAGGGTCCTGGGATCGAGGCCCGCATCGGGCTCTCTGCTCAGCGGGGAGCCTGCTTTCTCCTCTCTCTCTCTATGCCTGCCTCTCTGCATACTTGTGATCTCTCTCTCTGTTTCAAATAAATAAAATCTTTAAAAAAAAACAAAACTCAACCATGGCTTTGTAACTGATTTGAATTAAAATCTAAATTTGTAACCTTGGCCTAGACAATCTTCCATAGTTCTCTGACTGTACCACCTTTCCTATATCCACTGAAGCCACTGCAAAATTATTTATTCCCAAAGATGCCAAACTCCCCTTTGCTGGGACATTTGCCCTTGCTTTCTTCTCTGTACCCAGAGGGCTTGTTCTTACTTCTCTATCACCAAGCCCCACACAGGTCAATGATTGAAGCAGCAGTCCTGTATAGTAACACACACACACACACACACACACACACACACACCACCTAGATCATATTTTCTCATGGGAATATAATTTGAGGCAGTTATAACCAAGAATTTCACAACAAATCATAGTCATGTGAAAAATGTTGACAAAACAGATATATCCACTATAAATGCCTTAGGCATTTTTAAAATGCTGAAATACTACAAAGTTGCAACTCCTATTGAACCAGTATATGAATTAAGTACCTGATATAAAAATATAATTTTTCTGTAACAGATTTGATCTGAATTCAACCAGGAAGGTAAAGTCAGCCTTTATATATTAATTACCTATTTTTATTGCTTTAAATTAACAAGAGTTTGGCAAAAGTGATTTGGGAAAGTCCAGATCTCTATAGAAAGTAGCATGTACTTAGGTGTTCATTTTCAGTATCTGTACTTGGCATCAATAAAAGACAGTGAAGATCTTCAAATGTTATGTTTCTCCCATTGAGATGTGTTTTTCACAACTACTATTTGACTAGAGTATTGGCTTAGACCTAGTTATGTGACTTCAGAAAAATTCTTATATTTGTACGTTATTATACACTGACATTTTGCTTACTATTTGAGATAGCTTCTTAGAATTAAATTAATAAAATAAATATAGAAATCAAAATGGAGATCATTTTTTAAAAATGTCATATACTAACTGGAAGAGGTTAGAGAGCTGGCTCAGATTTAGGGGGAAAGAGGTTTTGCTTAAGGCCTAGCTTTTCTTGTTTAAACAGAGTGGTTGATTTAGATGGCAAGTAGGTCCTCTCTCATGTGCCAAACCTGAGTGGTTGGACGAGGCCACTGCACTGGGATGAGATGTCTTGAAGCCATCTATGGGCTCACCTGGGCAGAATCCCCAGATTTCTGGGTGAAGTCTGCCAAAGTTTCAGTACTGGGATGTCACAGGAGGTGTGCCATGCATGGGCCATTTCTGGACAAGATTATGGTTGTCAGTAACTCTTTTAAGTGTCTCACCATTTTTGCAGAATTTCTTACTATGCAGCAGTAGACTCTTTGTAAATAAAGAAAAATCATCTGATCTGTTATGCATATTCATTGACATCATTGGTTTGAATTATTTTGGTAAATTTATTCACCTTGATTCCTTTTTATGATGTCTTGGAAAGTTTGAACATAGTTCCTGACCTCATTCACCTGTGTCTGATAGGCGAGAAAAGCCTTAATCGTATAATTATACAAATAACACTGTAATTGCTATTGTGAGGAGTTCTATTATGGAAGAGCATTATACTCAGTGAGACCTACCTGGACCCTGCTGGCAAGTCTGAGAATGTCTGCTAAGCCTCATCCCCTGAACTGGAGGGCGTACTACTTACACTCTCACACACTTGCTTTCTCTTACATGGTTTTACAGAACATTTATTTACTAACAGATTTCAAGCTACCATTACTTTACCAGACATCTGCTCTATTGAAATACTGTACAATACTATTTTATTGATTTCATACCTTCTGACAACAGCAATTTGTGCACATACATTATTCTCATACCACTACAGCTTTAAAAGTCTGAAGGTAATAGTAAAAATAATGTACTGTTGTCTACTTAGGGCAGTTTAGATGTTGTAACAGTTGGAGCTGCCAATTTGGAAATGTACACAGTGAGTTATCTAAAGCTTTTGCAGAACTAAGTTGGCATATCAATCAAGATGCTGAGAGAGACTGAATTTCTTTTTTTCTTTTCTTCTTTTTTTTATTTATTAGAGAGATGGAGAGAGAGCACAAGTAGGCAGAGCAGCAGGCAGAGGGAGAGGGAGAGGGAGAAGCAGGCTTCCCGCTGAGCAGAGAGCCCAATGCAGGGCTTGATCCCAGGACCCTAGGATCATGACCTGAGCTGAAGGCAGCCGCTTAACCAACTGAGCCACCCAGGCGCCCCGAGACTGAGTTTCTTAAAAGCATCACTGATCTATTGTTGACAACTATAGCCTATGGGTGACTGTTTTTGGAAATTGAAAAGTTATTTTCCTGTTTTTGCTGGATGAGGTTTTGCTTACATGTTGTTTTATCACAATATTGAAATCCTGCATCCTTCAGCTGACTTTAATACAGGATTCAACACATGAACTAAAGGATTTACATATGTAGAGAAGTATTGTGTGATAAAGTAGTGATAGCACCAAGTTTTTTTAAATGAAGTTATTCTGTATTTTATATTATCAAAGAAGTAATCTTTTTAAAAATAGAAGTTTTAAAGAAATCAGTTTACATTGTTCTATTGTTTTAAATTTTTCTAAAAAAATTCTAAATTCTGTATCTTATACAATTACTTTAGCTGGTAGATAATGTTCATTTTTTTAAAGATTTTTAAAAATTTATTTATTCATTTTAGAGAGAGAGGCAGTGTGAGGAGGAGCTGAGGGAGAGAGGGACAAGCAGACTTGTGTTCAGTGCTACGCCTGACATGGGGCCCAATCTTACAATCCCAAGATCATGACCTGAGCTGAAATCAAGAGTTGGTTGCTTAACTAATGGAGCCACCCAGGCACCCCCATAGTATTCCATTTAATTTTTAAAATTCTTATGCATATACTGTACACAAGTTTCTCTAGAGCAGACACCAAGAAAAAAAAAGAAAAAAAAGTTGCAAAAGAATGGGCATGGTAGGATAAAATTGATAAAAATTTTTATAACACTACACTCTTAATGGATACAAGTTTTATTGGAGAGAGGCACAAAAGTACATGCAAATGATTTATTCTAGCTTCAGGATGGTAGTTACTTTGGGGAATGGAAGGAGATTAAGGGGGGCAGAGGTAAGGCTTTGCAGTGTCTTTCCCATTTCTTCTTTAAAACTAACCAATAACAGGGGCACCTGGGTGGCTCAGTGGGTTAGGCCACTGCCTTCGGCTCGGGTCATGATCTCAGGGTCCTGGGATCGAGTCCAGCATCGAGCTTTCTGCTCAGCAGGGAGCCTGCTTCCCTCTCTCTCTCTGCCTGCCTCTGCCTACTTGTGATCTCTCTCTGTCAAATAAATAAATAAAATCTTTAAAATAAAATAAAATAAAACTAACCAATAACAAACAAAAAATTGAAAACATCTGTCTAGTCTTAGTGATGGTTATACAGGTGTCTGTTTATTTTATTGTTTTCTTGAAATTTTTCATAATTTAGAAAATAATCTTACATTCTAATGAATAGTTTTAGGATACTCTTTAAAAAAGAAAATCCAAATGCAACCAAAGTGCTTTAGAGTCAGATGAAGGGATGTATTACATGTACACATCTAATTGCCTCACTTGAAAGAACTTAGCTATAAATAATAATAATAATAATAATAATAATACTCTTCATATTGTAAGTGGACCTCATCCAATCAGTTGACAACCTGAATAGAAAAAGGCTGACTCCCTTGGAAAAGGGAATTCTGCCTCCAGATGGCTTTCAGACTCAAGCTGCAACATCAGCTCTTCCCTGAGTCTCCAGCCTGCTAGTCTTACAGATTTTGGACTTATTAGGCCCTGCAATTGCATGATCCAGTTCCTTAAAATAAATCTCTTTTTATCTGTCTTTTTCTATGTTTCTGTTTCTGTGTATGTGTGTGTGTCTGTCTGTCTCTCTCTCCTGTGTCTGTCTCTCTTGATATGGATAGGGATGTAGATATAAATCTTCTTTGTTGGCTCCGCTTCTCTAGAGAACTCTTGATAATAGCAAAGGGATTCAAGAAAAACTTAAAAAGTGAATTGCTTCTTGTGAGACCGCCAGGGTGGTGTTCAAAACCAATAACTAGTGGTGTGGGTACTTAGTAGGTAATAGATTGAGAATATATTTCCCAAATATTCAAGGATAGTTTTTTCCAGGTGGGCTGGTATTGTCATTTGCCTCAGTTACACAGGCTTCGTGGAAGCCTGGCCGTTGAGACCCTGATGTCCTCAACCATTAATCCTCATTCACATGTTGCTGCTGACTAGAAACTCATACTGGCTTCTCCAGGGCAACACCACAGAGTGATGGCTTCCCTTGTTGGCATTTGCAGTGTAAGTCTTTCTTAAGGATGGAAAAAAAAATCCCAAAATAAATCTTCAGGCAATTCATTTTTGAAATTGAATAAGAGCCATTTGGGCAGCATGCTCCGTCTGCTGATACACTTGCTAACTGCTACCCTCTAATTCTTCTGTTGTTCAAATTAAGTACCTTGCAGCCATTCAGATATGGAATGGTGTTGCCATGTCTTCTCATAGCCACAGCAGCTAATTAGTTCCTGGCAGGTCTGAATATCTGAGAAGACCGCAGGGAGGATTTGTAATTACATATTGAAGTACGGCAAGTTTCTTAAATGTCTTCTGCTCAGCATTTACAATTTCTATACCATTTAGATTTTGAGTTTTCTGGTAGAAAATGGAAAACCGTATGTTCTACATTCCTGATGGTGGCATCATCATCATTCTTTTAGCTGAATAAAAGGAACACAAAAAACTGGATTTTTCACTGAAGGAAACAGCTTTATAAAACCTGAAGAAGACTTCTCTAAGGAAGGTCTGTGGCACAACATTTATTCTTATTGTTACTGCCTATCTTCAAAGAGGTCAGATTTGAAGAATGTATTGAAAAAACTTTCTTATTGCCCTTTGACAGTAAAATAAAGTTTATTATTTTTATATTTATACCGGCACTCAAGAATCTCAGTGGTTTTTTAACTTTGCAAGTAAATTTCTCTCATCATTTCCCTCCCGAGTTTCCTATATGTACGTCAAATGACATTTAAATAGGACATCTTGGGATTCTTTTTTCCAATTATTTTCATCCTTCACAGCTTAACTCAATTTTTCTTTCTTTTCTGAGCCCTTTCAGGACTTGCCTCTATTGTTGTGGGTTTGTTTTTTTTTTCCCCAACTCCTTTGAAATCCTGTGATATGTAGCATCTGTACTTGTCACTTGTCACCTCTTATTTTCAAACAAGTTCAGTGTTATATCCTCAGTCAGCCTTATCAGTTTATTAAGAATAGAAATCATGTCATCTTATCTTCTCTTTGGAATATGCTTTTATTTTTCATAGAAAAGTAAGAAAACAATCCTATTGTTCTAAAAGCTGTCTTTCTCTCTGGAGTCAGAAAACCTTTTCTAAAAGGCAGTGTCTTTAAAACCTACTTCCCCCCAAGTCCTTTAATAATACTTCCTTGGATTCTGCATGTATCGAAAGGTAGTTCGGCTCAGTTTTCCTTAGAAAAAAAATAAGACTAATTGGGATCTAAAATAAAATCATATTTTGCTTTCTCCATGTTATTTGAGTGTTTTCTAGGCACATTGGGTGGTTGAGTTACTAGCTCTAGAGGACAGCCATCTTCTAGAAAAATGACGTCAAGTCACAGCAATCAGGGGGAAAGTTGGTGGCCAGAAGGGATAGTGAGCCTGATATAGTGGGCAAAGCATAAAAGCAAGAGAATCAGCAGGAACTGTCTCGGTCAAAGAGGTGTCCTGCAATAGATAGGAAGGAGGGGAGTGGGAAACAGCCATGTAAGCTAGTGGACAGGCTACCACGCAGGATGGAATTCAAGTCATGGCCGCAAAGTAGTAGTTGATGAACCGTCTGAGTGTATGCCGCCTAAGAGGAGGGACTAATACCACGGCCCAGTTCTGTGATGTGGGCCAACCCATAAGGGTCACGGTAACAATATACCATGGACCCCACCCAAGCATAAAATTATGAAGGCTGGTTGACAGCCAAGTTGATAGGGATGAAGTGAATATGGGAGAGCAAGGGTTGAAAATGGAACACATGCTTAAGCTTTATAATGATGGAATAGGCAAGGGGGAAATCATGCCAGAGATAACAATACAACTGCTGCTTACGGCGCTCCTCTCCTGTCACCTCCCTGTCAGACCGTAGCATTTCCTGTACCTTCAGGGCATTGACTGTGTCAGTACTACTGTAAATCCTAGTTAGCCTTCCCACTGACACTAAACACTGGAAGATGGACCCAGAAATCTGCATGTTTGACTGGAGTTGGAGAAACATTACACCAATACTTCTCTTCTTTTTTAAGAATTTTTAAGATTTTACTTATTTATTAGAGAGAGAGCGCAAGCAGGAACAGGGAGAGAGGGAGGGGGAGAAGCAGACTCCCTGATGAGAAGAAAGCTAGATTGCGGGCCTCGATCCCAGGACCCTGGGATCATGACCAGAGCCAAAGGCAGTTGCTTAACCAACTGAGCCACCCAGGTACCCCCAGTACTTCTCTTCTAATCAAACTTCGTTTTCTTTTGACCTGTTGACTCGACTTTAGAAGTTCAGAAGTCGGGGCACCTGGGTGGCTCAGTGGGTTAAGCCTCTCCCTTTGGCTCAGGTCATGATCTCAGGGTCCTGGGATGGAACCCGGCATAGGGCTCTCTGCTCAGCAGGGAGCCTGTTTCCTCCTCTCCCTCTGCCTGCCTCTCTGCCTACTTGTGATCTCTCTCTCTCTCTGTCAAATAAGTAAATAAAATCTTTTTTTTTTTTAAAGAAGTTCAGAAGTATTATGAAGATGAGAACAATCCCATGGAAATTTCATGTTGCTGAAGGCCTTATTGCTGCCCTTCTCTCCAAGGCACACAATTTACATTGTATTTATGTGCGTGGTGCCCCCTAATGTTGTACGTTTGTCTAAGTAAACTCAGGTCAATTTGAATACAAAATGGTATGCTACAGAGTAGTACATCTTATTAAGGAGTTGCAGAAAGGTGTGATAGAGACTAATAGCTCTATGGCTTGATTCCCTGTAGACAAATCATGTTCTGCCTGTGTCTTACTGAAAAGCTTGGACAAATTGCTCAAACTCTCTGTGCCTTAATATACTCAACTGAAGACTACATCCTTACAAGGCTGAGATGAGATTTAAATAAAACAAAACAAGTAAAGTGCTCAGAAGTGTTCCTGGCAGATGATAAGCACTCCATAAACATTTGTTATCATTATTGGTATAGTTTAGTTATAAAATTGTTAGTTAGACTTGCACTAGCACCAGTCTAAAGCATTTTGCTACTCTGTACCAGGATCAAATGAAAAGGCTTAAATTTTTAGAACCAATACAATGATACTTATTTTATGGGACTATTGGACCACTCAGAAATAGATTTATAAAAACATAGGGAAGTATCAAGAGAGTAACTTTTTCTTTTAGATAGGACTTTAAAACAGAGAAGTCTGCATATTTGAAGACTTATGGGGTGGAAGAAGTGAATGACTCCTGTATTTTTATTGTTTAAACATTGGTATGAGTGTGCCCATTTGTATAGTAGGTGTATGTATCCAGTAGCTCTGAAAAAAAAAAAAAAGGTATATCCTTCACGTCACCCATTTTTTTCTTTTTGGTAATTTATGTGTTACTTTCCTCTTTGTCCCTGTCTCCTTTCACCTCTTTCATAAATAATATATAGCTCTTCTCTGTCATTCTAAAGGGGTCATGGGGACTTTAAACTAAATTGATACAGCTATCAAGGTGGAAAGGAGAGACAAGGGAATATAATGTAACTTTAGGATGGAAAGATATGTGGTTTGACTGCAAATGCAGAGGCAGCCTTGATTGAGGACAACATAGAAAAGGTCCAGGAATGATCAGAGGAAACTGTTACAGATCTCCTGGGCAGAGGGAAAACTCAATGGCAGAAATGTTCCTGCATAGGGGTGGGGAAGGAACAGCTAGGTAAAATGTTAGAGTATCAATCATGTGGGGAAGTACACAGGAGTTGAGTCAGGTAAGAGCATAAACTCCTCGCCAGGCCTGGAATGAGGGCAAGGATGGGAGGAGAGCTATATGCTCCCCCACACCCATGTACACATGCATTCACATACACGCACCATCACAAACATATCTTCAGGGTGTGGAGGCCGAGAAAATTAAGGCCATCCCACCTCAAGTTTAGCTGATGTGGGAAACAGAGGCAGAAGAAAATCATTAAAATTCCTTACCTACTGACAAGCCCTTGAAACAGACAGAGTGGCTCTCCCTTGGGGACTCAACTGCCCTCACCTTGAGGTTTTGCTAAGGACAATCCTAGCCTGACCAACCCCCTACCCCAACAGGTCCGATCATGATCCTGTAAGTCTACTTTAACAACTCCTTTATCTCTAAACCCCCAAGATAGTTTCAAGAATCATTACCAAGTATATGGCCCACTGATATACATCTAAAGGGTCTCATGAGAAGATTTTTATTATTGGTAATAAATAACCTTTCTCCCAACAATAGCTAGCGCCTCAAGGTCCTGGAGACCTTGCTTCCAAAAATCCTTGGAGACTTACATCATCCCTAATCCCCTTTGTCCTCACCCACCTCCAAGTCCACCCCTGCTCTGCCTTTAAAAACTCTGACTGTAATCTGGTTCGGGGTTCAAGGCCCTACTCCGCTGTGCCCGGGTATACTTGGCCCAAGCTTAAGCTTGTCAAATAAAATCCTCGTGTGATTACATCGGTGCTTGGCTCCTTGGTGGTCTCTTAGATGCAAAAACTCGGGCATAACAAGGGTCTTCTGACTAGGACAGCATCAACAGCATAACCATGCACTCCTGTCAGTGAGAAATGCTGATCTGGTGAGTGGTATGAGTGGAGAGCTATGGGCTTTCTTTATGTGGGCCCCTGCAGAGGCAATACAGCACAGGCGGCACAGGCTGGGATGTTCACAATTCCCATAAGTTAGGCCCTGATAGATAGTCCCTGAGCTCTCCATTTTGCCCCACTCCATCATGTACTGCTTTTCTGTTCATGGCTTCTGAAGGTGAGGAACTGCAGGTCAGGTCCTTCTACTAGCACTCAGACTGATTTCTTGCTCTCCGAGGGCTCTGTTGCTCACATACTACCCATGAACCAAGGAAACAATTTCCACATGGATGGTACTATCAAACAATTAAAGGCAAAACTGCAAGCTGCAAAATAATATATGTGTGTTTACTTGAGGTCTTAGGGATTGCAATCTGGGGGATACAGACTTGACTGAAATAAAAAAATGGGTTCTGGAGAGACAAAAGAAGTTAGTTTTTAAAGAGAAAAGGGGTGATTTACACAAGCTGTTTTAAAAAAAGGGTGATTGGTGCTGCCTTATCCACATTTACATTAATCTAAGTGTGACTGGTTGCTAGGGCTAATGTTCGGCAGAAAGTTCATTTATGTTCATTATAACATAAGTAGATGGTTTGGTTTTTAGCTGAGCTCAGCAAAAATCTATGAGAATTTGAGACAGATATGCACAAGCCCCACATCCTTAATGTCTTCCTGGTTTCATGTTAAATAACTCTCTTAGTAGTGGTTGTTCTATTTTATTCTCTCCGTTGTCAATACTTTAAGCCTTTTATTTTCACACTCAGCACTCTTGTATTTTGGTTTTTAGAAGCAGCATTATGTATAGACAAGGATGTAGGCTTCATATGTAGCCCTGCAGAAGGGTGCTTGAAGTTGTTTCTTGCAGATTCCAGGAATCACCACAGAGAAGCAGAAAAAAAAAATAGGGGAATTAAAAATGAATGAATGCAGTGCAGGAAGCATGGAGAATAGTTGTGACACTGATATAATGTACATAGAGGAGGGAAATTATAAAACATATTGAAGGTAGCCCAGAAATTGGAGAATAAGAGAAATGGCATATGGGAACAGGGAAAGGAGAATACCTCTTTAGTAAATCAGAAATTCAACAACTACCAAAGTTTTGTTTGCCTAACATGAATTCATTCTAGGGGAATGAACTAGCATTCATGAGCTAAAAAGAAAAAGATGATTTTTTAAAAATTTTAATAAAAAGGCCTAAAAAGAAAAACTATAAAATAACAGCATTATGTACTATACCACACTGAAAGAATATGAATACAGACAAGAAGAAATGGTAAAGAGAGTCCAGGGGTGCCTGGGTGGCTCAGTTGGTTAAGCATCTGCCTTCAGCTCAGGTCATGATCCCAGGGTCCTGGGATCGAGTCCTGGATCAGGCTCACTCAGTGGAGAGCCTGCTTCTCCCTCTGCCTGCGGCTTCCCATGTTTGTTCTTTCTCTTTCTCTCTGACAAATAAATAAATAAAATCTTAAAAGAGCGAGAGAGAGTCTATGTTTCACTGTGGTTTATGTATAATATAGTATGACAAAAGATAGAGAATAATCTGGATTTTGTGGACATAACCTCTTATTTTATCTGAGATTCTCCTGTGACCTACAAGAGAAATTTCCACACAGGAAACAAGATTAGGGAAGGAATAGCTCACAAACTATGTGTACATTTTATGAGTTTTGGCAGGGGAGGGGGGAAGCTATGCAAAAATGAAATTACATTAGAGGTAATAAGTGAAATCAAGACCATTTAAAACCAGGGTAATAAATGACACTAAGCGCGGGGCGGGGAGACCGCAGAATAGACTTTTCTCTAAGAGAGATATAAAAATGGCCAACAAGCAACAAAAAGACTGTCAACATCATTAGTCTTCAGGGAAATATAAGCCACATTGAGATACTGCTTCACACTTATCTGGATAGATAGAATCATATATTCAAATATTCAAATAATAACAAATGTCGACAAGGCTGTGGAGAAATTTGAACCCTCATTCATTGCTGGTGGAAATAGAAAGCGGTGCAGCCACTTAAGAAAATACTTTTACTATTTCTCAAAAGATTAAACATAAAGTTACCATTTGATCAAATGATTCCACTAAGTATATACCCAAGAGAAATTAAAACATGTGCACACAAAACCTTGTATAGAAATATTTCTATCTGCATTACTCATTTTAGTCAAAATATGGAAACAATCCAAATGTCCATCAATAGACAACTGGATAAAAAATTACAGTATATCCATACAATGGTATCCTATTTGACCATAAAAAAGAATGAAGACCTGATACTGCAACACAGATGAACCCTAAAAACATGCTAAGTGAAAAAAAGCTAGTTCAAAGACGTACTACATGATTTCATGCAGAATAAATTTTTAAAAAAGATTTTACTTATTTATTTGACAGAGATCACAAGTAGACAGAGAGGCAGGCAGGGTATGGGGGGAGGAGCAGGCTCCCCACTGAGCAGACAGCCCGATGAGGGGCTTGATCCCAAGACCCTGGAACAATTACCTGAGCCAAAGGCAGAGGCTTCAACCTACTGAGCCACCCAGGCGCCCCAGAATAAAATATTTTAGGTGCAAAATAGCACATACTTAAAGCTAAGAGAGGAAGTGGCGACTAGGACAGTGATAACTAAAGAGTATGGGACTTTCTCTGAGGTGATGAAAATGTTCTAAAATTGACGGTCATAATGGTTACACAGCTCTAGGAATACTAAAAATCATTGACTTGGACAATTTTAAATGGGTAAATTGTATAGTATGTGATAATATCTCAGTCAAACTGTAAATAAGTAAATAAATAAATAGAAAAATTATAAATAGAGGACATTAAGATGCTTGGAAAAAATAAGCTAATATTTCCCATTTCTTTTCAACAAATAATATAATTAAAGGGGTAGGTATCTGGATGATGGTATTTGCGCATAATCTATCAGAACAGACACATTGAAAGGAAAATGTAACACCTAAAAATGTCCAGGCCTCGATGACTGCAGTAGATAATTTTTCCAAACATTTAAAAAAGAACACCAATTTTTCATGATCTTAAAAAGAAGGGAGAGAGAATAACTTCCAATTCATTTACAAGGCCAGTATTAACCTGATATCAAATAAGAAAAAGATATAAGAAAACAGAAACTAGAGACCAATATATTTCATGAAATAAAGCACAAAAAATTTCACCAAAGTATCAGTAAGCTGATTCTGACAGTGTATGGAAAGAATTATACAGCATGACCAAATGGAACTTACTCCAGGTGTACCAGGCTAGTTCGATATTTGAAAATCAATCATATGAACAGAATGAAGAAAAAAACTCTTGTAATCATATCAGTTGACACAGAAGCCTTTCACAAAATCTAAGACGCATTCATGATGAAAAACAAAACAAACCTCTCGCAAACTAGAAATAGATTGGAATCTCCACACCTTGATAAAGATCATCTACCAAAAACATACAGTTAAATTCATACTCAATGGTGGAAGAGTGAATATTTCCTCCTAAGATTGATAACATGTCTTAACACATGTTGCCATAACAAAATACCATAAACTGGGTGGCTTAAACAACAGAAATTTGTTTTCTTGTTGTTCTGGAGCTTGTAAGTCTGAGATTGGAATTCCAGCATGTTTGGCTTCTGGCAAGAGCTTCCTTCATGGCTTGCAGTTGAGCACTTTCTCATTTTTCATGGCAGAGAGAGACAGAAGGTGAACAGCGATCTTTCCCTTATGAGGCCACAATCCTGTCAGATCAGAGCCCCATCCTTATGATGTCCTTTAACCTTAATTACTCCTGAAGACCCTATCTCCAGATACAATCCCATTGGGGGTAAAGGCTTCAACATATGAACTGGGGGAAGGAAACAATTCAGTGCATAGTGGAACAAGGCAAGGACCCCACTCTCATCATTCTTACCCCATATAGTAGTGGAAATTCAGGCCATTGCAAATAAGACAAGAAAAAGAAAAGGCATAGAGATTAGAAAGGAAGAAATAAAACTCCCTCTCTTTTCAGATTTGATTCAGATATGGTTTTCTGTATGGAACATCTCAAAGATTAAAGAAATAAAACAATTATAGAATTAACAAGTAATTTTAACCAGGTCACAGTATATAATAGCAATACACCAAATTAAATACATTTTTATATATTTAAAACAAACATGTTAAAGTTCAAAACATATCATCATTTACAGTTGCTATCCCCCAAATCAAATGTTTGGGTATAAATCTAATAAAACATGTGCAGGATCTGTATGTGGACAATTACGAAAGGGTGATGAAATAGATGGAGATGCATATTGTGTTCATGTATTGGAAGACTCACAGAGTAAGCATGTCAGGCCTCTCTAAACTGATGGATAGATTTAGTGCAATTTCTATCAGATAGTATGTTCTTTGCAGACATAGACAAGCTTATTCTACAATTGTTATGGAAAGTCACAGGCCTTAGAATAGTTAAAACAGTCTTGACTAAGAGGAATAAAATAGAAGGAATCACTCTATCTTACATTAAGTTTTAACAGATATTACAGTAATCTAGACAGTATGTATTGGTGGAGTACAAACATATTGCTTAAAAGAGCAATTGCTCAATAAATATGCTAAGATAGTGCTTGATAGAGAACCCTGAAACAGACCCACACAATTGGTTTGTCAGAAGGGTGCAAAAGCTAGAACAATTATAAAATCTAGTGGGGGGGGGGAAAGGAAACTCAATCTAAATGTCACACCTTAAACAAAAATAACTTGAAATAGATAATGGACTTAAATGTAAAACATAAAACTGAACAATTTTTAGGAGGAGGAACATAGAAAGTCGTACTAATCTATAATGAAGCAAGGAGCTCTGAGATTTGACACAAAAAGTATGATCCTAATGGGAAAAATTAATAGCCTGGGCCTCATCCAAATTAAAACCTCTTGCTTTGCAAAATACCCTCTGAGAAGGATGAGAAGACAAGCTACAGACTCAGGGAAAATATTTGAAAGCTATCTATCTGATAAAGGACTGATATCCAGAATACATAAGAACTTCCCAAACCTGACGGTAAAAAATCCCAAGCAATCCAGTTATGAAATGGGCAAGTGACATGAACAGACTCTTCACTGAAACATACACCTATATTGAGACTAAGCACATGAAAAGTTGCTCAATATAATTAGCCATTAGGAAAAAGAAAATTAAAACCACAATGAAGTATCTCTGTACACCTATCAGAATGGCTAAAATAAAAAGTAGTGACAACACCAAATGCTGACAAGGATGCTGAGAAACTCTATCAGTCATACATTGCTGGTAGGAATGTAAAATAGTATAGCCACCTGGAAAATGCTTGGCTCTTTCTTATAAAATTAACATGCAATTGTTATATGACCTAGAATATGCACTTAGGCATTTATTTCATAGGAATGAAAACAAAACAAAAAAAAATGTCCACACGAAAATCCATGTGTCAGTGTTCATAGCAGCTTATTGATAATAGGCCAAAACAGGAAGAAGCCCTGATGTCCTTCAAAGGGTGAATAGTTAAACAATCACACATTGAAACCAAGGAATTCTACTCTGCAGTGAAAAGGAGCTGTTGTCCCTGCATGTAAGGCAGGGGAGAATTCTCTGGCTGGGGCAGGGGGGCTCTCTCTCTCTTGCACTGTGCCAGGCTTTCACCCTTTCCAATTTAGCTCTTCTCCTTTCTTTGTTCCACCAGGGTGCTTTAATCTCTCACCTGGCTTCCAGATCCCTGATAAAGCTCTTTTCATCCATGAATGGTTGTTAAATTGGCAATTCCATGGTTGGGGGGTAAGGACGGTGAATGAAGGTTGGGACTTCCTATTCTGCCATCTTGCTGATATTGCTTTCCAGTAATCTTTTAAATAAATTATTTTAAAAAATAAGGAAAATTAGGACCTTAAAAACAGGTCTTTCATATTTAGCAAACTTTTTTTTTTCTCCCCCTTTTTGCTGGCCCTCATTCCTTCCTTTAGATATAGATCTCCGTAGACATTTCTCTTCAGCCTAAAGGTATTCTTTAAGCATTTTTTGCATGGCAGATGTGTGGGCTTTCAGTTATCTCAGGTTTTGTTCATCTGAAAATATCTTTATTTCACCAACTCTGAAGAATATTTTCATTGGATATAAAATTCCAAGAGGAGGTGAGCAAAGTCATGACCATTTCTGGCTTGAATCCTTTGTTGATGGAGTGTATACAGCCCAGACCTCCTTACTGCTTGTTTTGTCATCACAAAGTTTGGTGACAGAGATTCTAGAGAAGGGTATTAGTAATGGCGATAGGACTCAAGAGTTAACTCCAAACCATAATATTTTATTTTTTTTTAAGATTTTATTTATTTATTTGACAGAGTGAGAGAGAGCACAAGTAGGCAGAGGGGCAGGCAGAGGGAGAGGGAGGCAGGCTCTCTGCTGAGCAGAGAGCCCGACACAGAGCTCTATCCCAGGACCCTGGATCATGACCTCAGCTAAAGGCAGAAGCTTAGCCAACTGAGCCACCCAGGCTCCCCTAAACCATAATATTTTAAAGTTTATTTTTTAGGAGGCTTTGGGAAGCTGCATGGATTCTATAGAAAAGATTTAATATCAGTGGGTTAGGTTCTTATAATTTGTTTTTACTGTAGGAGAAATAAAAGATTAGATGTGTATTTTAGGCTCAGATTTGTTAGGACTTTTCATATTGGTCATTGTTCAGTGAAAGTGGAGAAGCAATATCTCAGAGGACAGACAAAATAATACCTTATATCATAAAAATTATCCTGGTATCAGTATTTAGAATGGATAGGAAAGAGAACATATAGGAGTGAGGGAAATTAGTTTATGCTTTAGCTTTTAGCATGAACTCAGGGTGGAGAAACCAAAGCCTAATGATCATGGGAAAGTTAGAGAGGGAATGGGTTCAAAATCATTCTGGACAATATCTGAGAAGACATGGTAACAAATCAGTTTTGAAGTATATGGGGATGTTTTCAACTTAAATGACCAGGTACTTACAATGCATTAATTGCTTTATGGTATATAAGTGGAGCGGCAGGGTTAAGGAGTGTGGCAAGAACTCCGTGTTTCATGCTATTTAGCTAAAGTGTATGATTGCATTTGGGACAGTGCCAAGGGGAGATGCCAGAAATGGAGATCAAATTAGATTTGAAAACGTTTTGGTGCATAATTTAAGCTATATGAAAGGGGTATGTCACATAAGGAGAGAGCAGAACAGAAACAAAAAAAGAGCTAAGGACAACATCCTAGGGACAACGATATTTAAGAGGCAAGATGAAGAAAATGAGCAAACAAAGGAGATTGAAAAAGCCAGGCAGCAGACAAGTAGGTGAGAGTGAATGCTATAGTGGAAGTTATGGGAAAAGTTTCAAGAAATGGACATACTCAACAGCTTCCAGAAGAAAGCAGGCCCCCCTAACTGGGCACTATGCTCAGTGACACAGTCAGGTAAGGAGGGCAGTTCACTGTAATCTTAGCTAGGGTCACAGTGTTTTTTCAACTACATTTTTAAAAAACTTTCATAATACTTTAAAAACAATGGTGCTCAAACAATATATTATATATTTGGAACAGGGTAGCAAGGAAACTTGAAATATTGTGCAAATGAAATTCAGAAACAAGATTGACCTCTTGCACTGCTAACCAGAATGGGGCATTTTGATCACTTTGGTTTGATTTTTGACATGGAATCCTTGACCTAAACCAATGAGAAAAAGCAATACACTTTAGTACAGCTTGACAAATACACAGACAGAAACCTTCCTATGCCACATGAATGGAAAAGTGAAAAAGACGTTGTTAATCTCCCCATGGTAGTTCTGCTGCTGTTCCTGTTACTGCTTCACATTGTCTTAAGCTCAGTAAATGGTGACCGGCAACAAATTCAATCCCACATCTTTTCTCCAAGGAAAGCCTATAAATTAGAAGAGGGAAAGAATGTGGGAGATCATTTAAACTGGGGTTGGTAACAATTCTAAAAATTCGTTTGCTGCTATTTAGAAATCTGATGGTGAAATGTCATGGTCTTCAGGCTGAGGGAGAGCACTCTGGCAAAATCCAATCATCTCATACAGGCCCAGACTGAATCTCTGGAGCACTAAGATCTTGTATTTTCTCTTTTTTTTCAGTTGAGCCATTAACCAGGATACCCCATTCCCTGGCCCTGCCAGATAAGAAAACTCTTTGTAATTAATTACAGTAAGAGCTTAACCATTTAAAATATCTTAAAAGGTAATAATTATCCTCATTACACTGAGGACTCACCTACATTTCAGACAAGCACTTGGCAGTGGATGCTGTAATTGGGGCAGGGCTATAGCATTTGATGATCCTGAGATTGGAGAGTGGGATTTCTGATACACACATTTAGTTTCCAAGGTGACACAGAATGTGCTAAGGAATTGAAAGGACCTGTGCTTCATTTTTTAAACAGCACAAACTCAGAACTATGGTGGCCAGTTCAGGGTATGAGGGGACAGCAATGGGCCACTTAGGGAAGGCAAGTTGGAAAAAGGCCTCATGAAGTGTCACACACGGAGGCAACATCTGATGTACAGTGGTCCTGTTAATTTCTTTAAGAAGCATTTCTGTAAGGTAAATTCATCTTTTAAAAAAGGTATGTACTTGGAGCACCTGGGTGGCTCAATTAGTTAAGTGTCTGCCTTCAGCTCAGGTCACGATCCCAGAGTTCTGGTGATAGAGTCCTGTGCCAGGCTCCCTGCTCAGCAGGGAGTCTGCTTCTCTCTCAGCCCCTCACCTCACTTGTGCTCTCTCGCTCTCTCTCTCTGAAGTAAATAAATAAAATCTTTTTTTATTTAAAGTACATACTTTTAGAGGCTACAACATTTTCTGTTGCAATTAAATATAACGTGCAGATATGAAAAATCATGGTGAAAATTTCCACATGGCTTTAATAGCTACACTATTACTTTAATGTTTTGCTGCTAGCCTCATTAAAGTTGACTTTTTCTCAAGAAGATGGAATATCTGCATTTTCAGATGTAATGACAAACAAATACATTTAGAACTCACTAATTTACAAAGAGCTTGGGAAATGCGGCATATTCTAAAGCCATTACTGTGTGTACCTTTCTTAAACTTATTATTACCATATGTTTTCTAAGCCAATCACACTTTCTTGATACATGTAGCACATCACTCTCTGTGAAAGTTACACTTACCTCATATATAGTTCTTTATCACCAGCTACAGACTACCCATAAGGATAATACTATATTAAAAAAATATCAATAACAGTACATCTCTTGAGGGGGTCTTGGTAATATTAATAAATGTGAGAAATTCACTTTTGTAACATAACATTTTGAGGAACACAACTGGATCACTGTAGGATTTATTTGTCCATTTTATTGTATGCAGTGTTTTCTGATTATTTTTATTTCTATAAGTAAACATTGCATCTTTAAATTGGAACCTTATAAAATGTAAAACATTTTACCTGGAAGTCATAAAATGATGTCATTATTTGAAAATAACCTATCCATGTGTAAGTTCACCATCTGGTCCAGAGTCCAAAGATATCATCTCTAATCCAAATGTGTCTTTTCTTCATCATGTATGTTTTCTTCCTCTTAGTAATATACAGAGAGCATCTACAGTTCAGAACACACACTTTTGTAGATGCTTTGAGTTATTCCTTCATTATTCTGCTTAATTTTTCTTCATCTTTCGAGGATAAGCTCAAATGACACCCAGCAAAGAAGCCTTTTTAGATTCCCTCAAGCATTATTTTTTTCTCTAACACTTGCCTTCCAATCTCTGGTAGCTTGTTTGTATGTTTACATTATAACATTTGTTTCTCATTTTATGTAATTATCTACTCTCCAGCACATTCTTACCAGATATCAAGTTATTTAAGAGTAGAGATTCCTTCTTGCTCATCTTTATATCCCTAGTGTTTATCTGAGTGTGGCACAGTAAGTCAGTAGTTGGTTACAAGTGAATGAATATGTGTGTTAATGATTTAAGAATGCTATCTGCTGGGAGTTCTGTTTTTCAAAATTTCATGGGAAGATTTTAGGAGAAGTTCTTCGAATATAGAGCTATCTTGACATGGAAGAAATTGAATAGATTAAAAAAACCACAAGAATATCTAGAAGGACTATTATTAGTAACAATGCAAAAACAATAGGTACCAAACAATATAGAATATTTGTCAAACTTGAGCTTTTTTTTTTTTTAATTTATTTGTCAGAGAGAGAATGAGAAAGCAAGTAGGGAGGGTAGCAGGCAGTGGGAGAAGCAGGCTCCTTGCTGGGCAAGGAGCCTGATGCAGGAACTCAATCCCAGGACTCTGGGATCATGATCTGAGCCAAAAGCAGACACTTAACTGACTAAGCCACCCAGGTGTCCCTGGAACTTGAGCTTTTATAGAAGTAGATGTAAGGCAGCATTTATCAAAGAGGTGGTAGGGCCAGTAGACCAAGAACATTGGCCCTAGATTCCATTTAAGTCCTTTGTTTAAACTGTGGCTTTGCCACTTATCAGCAAAGCTATTTTAACCTCTTACAGTCTCAGATTCTTCTTCTATAAACCAACCTTCTAAAGTTTGGGTAATGTCTTAGTCCATTTGGACTGCTATAACAAAATACCACAGCTTGAGTGGCTTTTACACAGATTTATTTCTGATGGTACTGGAGACTGGATGTCTGCCATCAGAGTGCCAGAATGCTTGAGTGAGGGCCCTCTACCAGTTATAAACTCCTCATTCTACACTTAAGTAGTAGAAAGGCTTAGGGAGCTTCATCAGATCTCTTTTATAAGAGCATTCGCTCCATACGTGAGGACTCTACCCTCATGACCAACCACTTCTCAAAGGCCCCACCTTCTAACACTTTCACATTGGGTGTTAGAATTCTAACATGTAAATTTGGGGGGTAGTAGACATAAACATACAAGCCATAGCAAGGGATGATTAATAAGATAAATATCATATGAAGTACTTATCAAAATGCCTGGCACATGCTCAGTGGTGAATTTTAGCTTGTTATTCTCTTTTTGTATGATTTTACCTTCCATCCTATTTCTGCTCTTTTGGGTTTTCAAACATACATATCTGAGGCTAGAGTTAATATGGGTATCCATGTGTAGCTACTCACTTAAAAATATATTTTAAAATATTTTGGATATTGAAAGTCTTTAGATTTTGGCAACATGTCAACGTCATCTCTTATATATTGCATTGGGAGAGATAAGAGCAGGAGCAATGAGCTAGATGAAAACTCTCATCGTCTATAATGGTTTTTGTAACTGTAGGCACACTTTGCCCTGTTTTTACTGTCTGGAAAATAGAGACAAAAAATTGAAACCTCAGTACAGATAGATTGTAAGGAATAGCAAGAAGGAAAAATAAAAATGAAGCACTTAGTTTTCTTTGAAGTGTTGTAAGGTGGTATCATATTTTAATTATGTTCTTTTCACAAAATAATAGCAAAAGGCAATCGATAAACCTAGGGACATAATTCACATAATGTAAACTTGGTCAGAGTTTGGTTTGAGGCAAACTGCAAATTGAAGCTTTAGCATTGCCCCTTTGTGAATATTGCCCAGTGCCTTGACTGAATGATTAATGCAGTGACCTCCATCAGGGGGCGGCAGCAAGAGCAGATACAGGGTCAAGTAGCAATGACATTGTTTTCTAACTCAGGGATGCTGGATATCTGCACCATCAGATTGTCTTATCTTCAGTAAATTAGGAATAATCAACCTTTTTCAGGTTACCTGAGAATTGTTTTAAGACTTAATATAATAATAATGCTAATAATAATAAAATTGTACACATCTGTCTTCTTTGTAGAGAAAGCAGTGATGGAAACAGAGTGAGATAAAGGGTTAAGATTACCTGATGGAAACCTCTTTGAGGAGCTGCCATGAGAGGGACTGCAGTGGAAAAGGATACAAATAAGCAGCAATCAGCAGTTTAGTTACATGATGCTGAGCTTAATCAACAGGAAATAGAAATTCATAAGTATTTATGAGGAGATCTGAGAAGCTAACGGAAGGCTCAGTCTTCCCATCAAGTCATAGTGGTAGGGGTGGCCTGTTGTTGTGGAAAGAAGAAGGGTTCGAAGTAAGGTGGGCCTGCATAGGAATCCTGCTTTGGTGAATTACTGGGAGCTGTCTGTGCTTGCTGGGTCTCAACATCTTTTTAAGTAAACTGGGGATCATAACATTCAACTTATGCGAGGCTGTGAGAATCAAAAGGAATAATGCTCACACAGTGCTTAACCTGCGGTAAGCAGTCTGTAAATACAGCTGGTTGTTAATCCCTTGGGACTGGATGTTCCCTGTGCCCTGTCCCTCTCCTCACTGATTGTACTTAGTCTTTTTTTTCTTCTTAAATTTTTATTGTTATGTTAGTCACCATTAAATACATAATTTGTCTTTGATGCAGGGTGCCAAGGAAACTTGGAAACAGATCACTAAGTTTCTGTAGCAGAGTTTATCATTTCCTATTCCCATCAGTCAACATTCCCTGTCTATTTTGCTACAAGGAAAGGAGATACATTAAATGTCCAAGGAATAATATTTTGGATTAAGTTCTTCAAGTTGGTAGAAAAACTTATTATAAATCTATTGATTTATAAAATCCCTGACCATGTTGACTTCATCATTGCTTGTATCTCTCATTACTTTTCAGTTACTATCTACTATTAGGAAAGTATATTGGAAATAATGGAAGGAAAGAAACCTCACCTCCCTTTTTTTCTTACACGATCTACTTTAAAAATGAAAGTTTTGCTTTTATATGTTTTTAACAGGATATATTGTGGACTTACTTTAAATGGAATGTATTTGTGACAGTAGTACAGATGTCATTCAAAAACACCCTCTGGGGGCACCTGGGTGGTTTGGTTGCTAAGCATCTGCCTTTGGCTCAGGTCATGATCCCACGGTCCTGGGATAAAGCCCTGCATTGGGCTCTCTGCCTAGCGGGAAGCCTGCTTCTCCCTCTCCCACTCCCACTGCTTCTGTTCCCTCTCTTGCTGTGTCTTTCTCTGTCAAACAAATAAAATCTTAAGAAAAAAAGACCCTCTAACTTGGATGGTGGAATTTTATGAGATGTATATAAGGATAATCATGTATGTTAAAAAAAATCTAGATAGAACTTAAGTAATTTTCAGGGTATACTATTTGGCATACCTAAAATCCTTCTATAAAAATGTAATTTTGAGAGGCATCTGGATGGCTCAGTCATTAAGCATCTGCCTAAGGCTCAGGTCATGATCCCAGGGCCCTGGGATTGAGCCCCGCATCAGGCTCCTTGCTCAGCAGAAGCCTGTTTCTCCCTCTCCCACTCCCCCTGCTTGTATTCCGTCTCTCACTGACATTCTCTCTCTATCAAATAAATAAACAATATCTTAAAAAAAGAAAAAAGATTAAAAAAATGTAACTTTGAGGGTGCCTGAGTGGCTCACTTGGTTGAGTGGTTGACTTGATTTCAGCTCAGGTCATGATGTCAGGCTCCTGGGATGGAGTCCCGTGTTGGGCTTCCCCCCTAGGGGAGGATTTTTTCTCCCTTTGCCCCTCCCCCATGAAAAATAAATCTTTTAAAAAATGTTATTTTGATTTAATTCAAATTCAATTAATAAAGTTATGCAGAATGCTTAGTTTATATAAAGGTATATGTTTGGGGGGGAAAACAGACTTTTCATGTAGTAAACACTTGGTTTTGTGACTCTTAAGCATCTATTCTCCTATTTTCTGTTAAAGCAGTCCCATTGCCATGTTCTTTTTGAGGAAAGACAAAAAAGACAATAATGTAATGTGGTGGTAGTGTCAGTTGAGATGGCCTGCCTTCCCTGAGCCAAGGCAAGAACATGTGGCCTAAGGCAAACTGATTGGATTCAGTCTCCTGTGATTTTGAAAGATGAATAAAATAATGCCAATGTAGGGGGGACAATGGGAGCCAATTTATCTAACTGTCAGTACCCTGACAATTAGGTAATTCCACTTACTTCGTTATGTCACTAAGGACCAAAGTCTCTATTTTATTTCCATATTCATAGGGTGTAGACTCATCTTGTTCAGCGGCCTCCTGCTGTGGTCTCAGGATGGGTGCTTAGCTCCCGGTTTTGCAACATAATACGATTCTGTAGACTGGCAGTTAGATCAGGGCTCAGCTCGACAGCTCACCTCTGCTGCAGTGGCACCAGCTGAGCTTGGTCACGTGGCGAGTACATAAACACAGACCAACTATGATTATACTGCTGTAGATTTGCAAATATTCTGATTGGGTATTTCATAAATCTTGGGAAATATCCCAAATACAACCCTCTACTAATTTGTAGTCATCCCTTTTGAAGTGGTGCTTTAGTATCAGAGCATACTTCCAGTGAATTTTTTGGTAGCAATTTTGGAGGGAAAAGAAAAACATCTTTTTTCTATCACGCAGAAATCCCTTATTGTATCTTACTTTATGTTTCTCTTCATACAGAATCCCCTCCAGCTATTACAGCTGTAGCTAAAATTGTTTGCTTGATGCTGCACTGGGATTTTGCTTTTTCACTCTCTTGTGCCCACTTATGTCTAAGATAAGGGTGTCTTCATTAAATGTTTGTTGAATTAATAATTAAAAATAGATTAAATGACAGAAGGCAATTGCTATGATATAAGCAGTAGAGAGTGGTTATTTTAAACAACACTGACATAAGCATGATTCCTTCAAAAAAGAGAGGAAATGTATAGTTGAGATTAAGAAAAATGAGGGATAGCAGGATATGAGCTGCATATTAAAAATACTGCTGTCTTGGGATTCATAAGATTTGGCTCCAAGGGTTATGAGGATCGTGCAGGCACATATCTTGACAGTGAACAATCAACATTTTTTGTTGTATTTTTTTGTATGGTAGGAAATTCATTCAGGCAACACTGTCCTTGGTAAGAACACAGAAGTAGAAACTGTTTCTACTCTTGGTGCAGCCCAATAGGAAGTATATTGAATTTGTAGGCTTGTAGTAATAGAAGGACCTAATTTATCTTTCAGTCTAATTTGTCCATTTTAAATGAAAAGATGAAAGTAGGGAAAGGTTCAACTCACCCATACTATTTTAATCGCATCTACTAATGATGTATTCTGTATTGTCTTAAACCATTTGCACATGTTATCTTATTTAATGCTCTCAGCTATTCTATGACATGAGTCCCAACTTATGTATCAGGTAACTGAAATTCGGCAAGGTTAGGTAACTTGTCCAAGGTCACTGCTATGCTTCTCATCAGCGATAGGGCCCAGCTCTGTTGACTTCCAGCCTAGTACTCACTCCACAGCACTGACAACCGGGACTTGGACCTCGGAAACAGCCTACATGGGAATCTGGAGCCCAGCAATTGGGTAGAAAGGTTTGGGTGGCCTCTATGTGTAGGTTATAACATATACTTACATGCTTTTATTAAGATTATCATGTCCTATTAATTTATCAGCTTTTAATAATATGCTTAGTGTTTACAAATGTAAACGTAAATGGCAAGGGAGAAAAATCATGAAACTATACCTGATGAAATAAGTTATTTTAAGCTAGACCAGTAATTGCGTTCTAATCAGGATGAAAAAAAACCTGACATGCCTAATGTAGCATAAGCAGGTTGGTGGGGGTTAAGGAATATCAGGATTAATAGCTACAATGAAGTCCTTTTCTGTCTCTCTCTAAAGACAGGTGAGAGCACAGAGTATAAAGGTATGGCCGCGGTGTACCTAAGAGGTCACAAGAGACTGACAGTGCTCCTACAAAAAGAGCCAGAACTGCATGGAAAAGAGTGCCATTCACTGTCATCTATCCACTGATTCTGGTTAATACATAAAATGTCTGCAATAAGTTTGGCAGAAAGCCTCTCCAGGATTCTATGGTCAAAGCTAGGATTATTCATTAATTCATTTGTGCATGTATTTATTCAGTTTGTTACTATGATTGAGCTCATAGGATGGGTAAGTTGCAATTATGTGAAAGAAATATGACAAATGTTCTGAAAGACTACCAGAGATGCCCTTTTAAAGAAACAGAGTCAGAATATGTTGGAATATAATTAGAGTAGATTAGACTAACTTTAGTTCCTCCTCTTTCTAGAAATAAAAGCTTCATTTTTCCACATTGTTTTATGTAATTAGTTTCCTAGCCAGAAGTGTTTTATTTTTGTTCATTGGCCTCTAATTTACCAGCCTCTCTTCTAAGACAGCATTTCCTAGAATCTTCCTAACTACAATGGAATGGCTATACCCTGCTTAATGGACATGAGCTTTAAAAAATAATGTCACTTCTGAACACTTAATGAGATTCACAATTAAGAAGGCATTGAAGTTCAAAGTCTTACAAAAAAAAAGACATTTTCCTAATCATAACGTAGCCATCTAAGTTGTTAGTAATCCAAGTAGTCTTTTTCTTCTAATTCACAGCTCAAAGACATGAATGTACTCCTATTTCTTCCTGACCTTGAAATGATTCAAAATATGAAAATCTGTTTGACTGCCATCACAGAAAACTACTATATGTGTGTGTGTTCATGGTTGTGTATATATTTCTATAAAATGTTAAATTAGTATAGCATATATGATACAGATAAACTATATCTATATCTAAATATAGTAAAGTGTATCTGTATTTAAACTGTATCTGTATCTATATGTATCAAACCAGTATATATGTATAAATAGATATACTATATATACATATATACTGGTTTGTGTGATAGGTGTCTAACAGCCATTTCACATATTGAATTATGTCAATCATAAGATATTGTATATATATCTACTATACTATATACATAGTATAGCATTTATATGTACATCTATTATGATATATAATATATACAGTAGTAGAATAGATATATATTAATGTACACAATTATTTTTAATTTTTAATATGATAATTTGAGAAGAAAAAGTCACTATTTTTAAAGAGTGAATCAACACACATAGGAATTCTGTTTTCAGTGTAGACTAGTAATAGTGAAAAGGCTGATTATATTTATTTTCTGTTTGAGAAATAAAGATAACTGAAACAATCCTTTTAAAATTATGCCCAATGGAATGCATGGTACTTAGGCAGTTACCATGAGTATACTCCTGGTAATTTTCTATTCAGGAAGCTCATAGACATTGCAAAGATGTGTTTCCAGTCCTTCAAGAAGCCTAACTAGAATACTAGACTCTTGCTATAGGGGAAAAAAAATCCTTTCTGCTAATCCTGCTAGTCTGGATCTACACAGGATCTTGAAGGTAGGAATTTTCAGCAGAAAGTCCTGTCTCCAGGAATTGTCTTCCTATTATAAGAGGCTTATTCTAATTTGTAGAGGATCCTAAATACCTCACCCAGGACAAATACCATTCCTATCAAAATACCCAAGAGATAAATTCAAATTTGAGCTAATGTCTAGCTGTCTTCCACAGTGGATTTAGGACTTAACTTTACTGTTTTGGACTTCTCTTCTTTTTAGGTTCTCAGCCAGCTTGGCCTTATTATCCACAAAAGGCTTAGCATTAACCTTGGTAACACTTTGGCACACACTGCTTGAAGCATTTGGTTGTGTGGTTAACATTATAAATGGCTAATACTTTTTAATATATTGTTGCTTGGTTACTTTTATTTGGTTTTTAGAATGGTGCCAGAAATTTACTGTGCTATTAAAATGTATGTATGGAATGAGAGTAACATTTAGACAGGGTCATTTTTAGAATAATGGATGAAATACATGCCATAATGTAGGATCTCTGGGCTTTGCCAAAGAAAGATAGCGAGTTATAGTCCTTCTTCTTGAGTATTGTAATGTTCCTTAATTTTTTTTTAATTTATGCATCCTGTAGTTTCTGTCCTTATCTTACTCAACTTCACTTTAAACACAATGTTTCAGTTATTTCATAACAATGTTTCTATTATTTCATTCTTTTCCCCTACAGATTCTGTTGGGTCTGTTATCAAAGGAACGAGTCTGAGACAAAGTGAAAGTTATGCAAAGCCTTATTCTATGCTAAGCATTAGAAGTTAGACTGACTGACCATGGCCTCCTCCGAAGAGAGCGACCCCCCTTTGGTCTTACAGGCTAGTTTTATAGGGCACAACCGCAGACCTCTACGTATGTGGCTTTGGCTGATTGGATGTCTCCTACCTGTGTGTTTTAGTAAGGGTCACCCGGAACCAATACTAGTAACTGCTGAGGTGTTTATTAAACAACAAAATGGCCTTGTTTTAGGTATGTGTTTTAGCAATGGTTACCCGGAACTGGTATCAGTAACTGCTGAGGCATTTATTAAACAACAAAATGTCTACCTAGGCAACATGGAGTCACTTTGGCTAAGTAGGCCCAGGCAGGCCCTAGGGGTTTAACAGGTTTTAACGTGGAATCGACCCCAACAATTCCTCCAACGAAATATAAACATTTCAAATTAGTATATTCAGTTGCTCTGCCCTTGCCTCATTACAGACTCTCCAACACCCCCCCCCCACACACACACACACAGGGCATCAAAACTCTTTGACTTCTTTATATTCCTTCCCCTAAATGCCTTGTTTAGTTATCTTAATCAATCTATTCTTTGTTATGTACAAGTGTGAAATCTGTCAGTTACTGCTACATAAAAAATAACCTCAAAACTTCAGTGGCTTAGAACAATAAGCACTGGTTTTCACCTCCTAAGTTAGTGAGTCAGCAGGAACTGAACTTCAGGCTGCAATCACTGCAGTGGATCATTTTCACATGTCTCTCACGCTGGCCCTGGGATTATCAGGCTAGCTGGCATATTTTTCTCATAAAATGGCAAAAATACAAGAAAATAAGCCCTATTGTGTAAGGTCATTTCAAGCCTCTGCTTGTGTGACAGTTGGAAATCAGTACATTGCCTGGTTAGGTTCCCTTTCAAAGCTTAGTAATACCAAAAGACATGAAAACACATGAGAAAGGCAACAGGATAAGAAACAAGGAACAGTAGATCTACAAAACAACCAAAAAACAATAACAAAATGCAAGAGTAAATCCTTGCCTATCAGTAATTACTTTAAATGTGAGTGGATTAAATTCTCTAATTATGAGACATAGAATGGCTAAGTGATTAAAACAAATAGTGGTGCCTGAGTGGCTCAGTCAGTTAAGCATATGACTCTTGATTTCAGCTCAGGTCATAATCTCAGGGTTGTGAGATTGAGCCCCACATCAGTCTCTGTACTGGGCATGGAACCTGTTTAAGTTTCTCTCTCCTTCTCCCTCCCCTCTAAAAACAAACAAAAAAAATCCAACAATATGCTTCCTATAAGAGACTCACGTTAGACCTAAAGACATGTAGACTGAGAGGAAAGGGATGGAAAAAGACATTTCAAACAAATGGTAACAACAAAAAAGGATAGCTATACTTTTATCAGACTAAATAGTCTTTAAGCTAAAAGTGGTAGGGTGCCTTGGTGGCTCAGTTGGTTAAGTGTCTGTCTTCAGCTTAGGTCACGATCCCAGGGTCCTGGGATCAAGCCTACATCCAGCAGGCTCCCTGGTCAGTGGAGAGCCTGCTTCTCTTTCTCCCTCTACCCTTCCCAGTCACTCATGCTCGCATGCTGTCTCTCTCAAAATAAATAAATAAGATATTTTTAAAAAACTAAAAATGGCAAAAAGGAGACAAAGAAGGTCATTATATAATGATAAAAGAGTATATACATCAAGAAGATATAACAATTATAAATATTTATGCATCCAGCATTAGAACACCTAAATATAGCAAAAGGTAACAGATTGAAAAAGAGAAGTAAACTGTAATACAATAATATTTGGGAACTTTAATACCATACTTTCAACAGTAAATAGATCATCCAGATAGAGAATCAATAAAGAGACTGCGGGGTGGGGGGGCGGGGATGCTTGGGTGGCTCAGTTGGTGAAGCACCTGCCTTCGACTCAGGTTATGATACTGGGGTCCTGAGACGGAGCCCTGCATTGGGCTCCCTGCTCAGTGGGAAGTCCACTTCTGCCCCGACTGCCTACTCATACTCTCTCTGTCTCTCTCTCAAATAAATAAATAAATAAAATCTCTTAAAAAAAGAGAGAGACAGTGGGTTTGAACAACACTGTAGACAAAATGGACCTATCAGTCATACACAGAGCATTCTATCCATCAACAGCAGAATATACATTCTTCTCAAGCACACTTGGAACATTTTCTAGGATAAACGAAATGTTGGACTATGAAACAAGCCTTGGCAAATTCGAGAAGATTGAAATCATACCAAGAATCTTCTCTGACCACAATGGCAAGAAACTAGAAATGAATGACAAGAGGAAAACTGGAAAATTCATAAACACCTGGAAATTAAGCAACACTCTTCTGAACAAACAGTGGATCAAAGAAGAAATTTAAAAAGAAATAAAGATGGTTTCTTGAGACAAATGGAAATGAAAACGCAACTTTCCAGAAATAATGCAATCGAGCAAAAGCAGTTCTTTTTTTTTTAAGATTTTATTTATTTGATAGGCAGAGATCACAAGTAGACAGAGAGGCAGGCAGAGAGAGAGGAGGAAGCAGGCTCCCTGCTGAGGAGAGAGCCCGATGTGGGGCTTGATCCCAGGACCCTGGGATCATAATCCGAACCGAAGGTGGAGGCTTTAACCCATTGAGCCACCCAGGGGCCCCAGTAAAAGCAGTTCTAAGGGAGAAGTTCGTAGCAATAAGCATCTACATTAAGAATCAAGAAGGATCCCAAATAAGCAATGTAATTCTACACCTTTAGGAACTAGAAAAAATGTCAACTGAGTCTAAAGTTAGCAGAAGAAAGGAAATAATAAAGATTAGAGCAGAAATAAATGAAATAAAGAACAGGAAAATAATAGAAAAGATTAACCAAGCTAAGACTTAGTTCTTTGAAAAAATTATCAAACTCTTAGCTAGGCTAACCAAGGAGAAAAGAGAAAGGACCCATATAAAAAAAATTATAAATGTAAAAAGAGACATTACAATTGATTACATAGAAATTCAAAAGATCCTGAGAGACAACTGTAAGCAACTGCTGGCATATAGCCAACAAATTAAACAACCTAGAAAAATGGGGAAATTCTTAGAAACATAACTTAGCAAGACCGATAAAGGAGAAATAGGAAGTCTGAACAGACCAATTACTAGTAATGAGATTGAATCAGTAATAAAAAAAAAAATCCTCCAATAAAGAACAGCTCAGAAGCAGATGATCTCACTAGTGAGTTTTACCAAACATTTAAAGAATTAATACCAATTCTTTTCAAACTGCTTCAAAAAATCAAAGAGGAGGGCCCTTGTTTTATGAGACTAGCATATCCCGATACCAAAATCAGAAAAGAACAGTGTTAGAAAATAAAATTACAGGCAAATATCCCTGATGAATATAAATGTAAAATTCTCAGTAAAATACTAACAAACCAAATTCAGCAATATATCAAAAGTATCATTCACTATGATGAAATGGGATTTGTATGTGGGCTTCAAGGATGTTTCAACATATACAAATCAATCAATGTGATTTCATTAAGAAAATGGAAACAAAAAGCATATGATCATCTCAGTAGATACAGAAAAAGCATTTGACAAAACTTAACATATATCCATAATAAAAACTTTTAACATGTTAGGCAAAGAAGGAATGTATCTTAACATAATAGAGTCCATGTAAGACAAGCCCACTGCTAACATCATACTCGATGGTAAAAGAAGCTTTTGCTTTCAGATCAGGAATAAGCTTCTATTCATTATGGTACTGGAAGTTCTGGCTAGAGCAATCAGGCAAGAAAAAGAAATAAAAGATCAAAATGGGAAGGGAAGAAGTAAAATCATCTCTATTTCTAATCAGTGAATTCAGTAAAGCTGCAGTTTTTGCAATACAAAATTTACATTAAAAAATCAATAGCATTTCTATATACTGACAGCAAAATTTGTGAAAAAAAATTTATCCCATTTAGAATAGCATGAAAACAAATACTTAGTAGTAAATTTAAGGAAGTGAAATATCTCTTTGCTGAAAACTACAAAACACTGATTAAAGAAATCATATAAGACATAAATAAGTGGAAAGCTATCCTGTGTTCATGCATTCATCTTCATAAACTGTTAATATGTCAGTACTACTAAAGACCATCTATAGATACATTGCAATTCCTATCAAAATTCCAATGGCATTTTTACAGAAGTAGAAAAAATACTCCTGAAATTTTTATGAAACCACAAAAGACCATGAATACCCAAAGAAATCTTGAGAAAGAGAAGAATAAAGCAAGAGGTGCCCCACTTCCTGATTTCTAGCTATACTCTAAAGCTATAATCATCAAAATGGCATGGTACTGGCATAAAAACAACAGTGGAACAGAATTGATAGCCCAGAAATAAACCCAAACACATACAGTCAAATAAATTTGACAAGGGATCCAAGAATACCAAATGGAGAAAAAACAGTTTCTTCAAGAAAATTGTGCTGTGATAATGGGATATTCACATGTAGAAGAATAAAACTGGACTCATATCATATACCATTCACACAGAATAACACAGAATGGACTAAAGACTTATATGTAAGGTCTAAAACCATAAAACTCCTAGAAGAAAACAAGAACAAAGCTTCTTGACATGGGTCTTGATAATGATCTGTTGTATATGACATATAAAGGGCAAGCAACGGAATAAAAATAAACAAGTGGAACTACATCAAACTAAAAAGCATCTAAAGAGCAACAGAGAACATCAACTAAGTGAAAAGACATCCTACAGAAAAAATATTTGCAAACTATATATAATAAGGGGTTAATATCCAAGTTAATATAAAGAACTCTTACAACTCTTTATTTTTTACCATAGAACACCAAATAACCCAACTAAAAAATGGGCAAAGGACCTGATTAGACATTTCTCCAAAGACGATATTTAAAAGGCCAACAGACCAAATGAAAGGTCAGTTTTAATATTAGGGAACTGCAAATTGAAACTACAATGAAATATCATTCATGCCTATTAGAATGGCTGTCACTAAAAAGACAAGAGATAATAAGTGCTGGGATGTGAAGAAAAGGGAACCCTTGTGCACTTTTGGTGGCTTGTAAGTTGACACAGCCATTCTGAAAAACAGTATGGAAGATCCTCAAAAAATTAAAAGTAGAACTACCGAATGATCCAGCAATGCCATTTCTGTAAATATATCCAAAGAAAAACACCAAATAGAAAATACATCTGCACCCCCATCACCCCCATGTTCATAGCAGCATTATTTACAATCGTCAAAACATGGAGACATTCTAAGTGTCCACTGATGGATGAATGGATAAAGATGTGAGGTAGGTGTGTGTGTGTGTGTGTGTGTGCGCGCGCGCGTGTGTGTGTGTGTGTGTTTTGGTATATATAATGAAATATTACTCAGCCATAAAAAATGAGAAAATCCTATTTGTGACAACATGGATGGAACTTGAAGGCATTATGCTAAATTAAATAAGTCAGAAAGACAAATACCGTATGATCTCACTTATATGTGGAATCAAAAAACAAGAATTCATAGAAAAAGAGATCAAATGTATGGTTACCAGAGGTGCAGGGTAGGAGCAGGAAGAATTGAAGAAAGTCGGTCAAAAGGTGCAAGCACCCAGCTATAAGATAAACAGTACTTGAGATGTAATGTACAGCGTGATCAATATAGCTAACAGTGCTATTTGATATATAAGAATGTTGTTAGGAGAGTAAATCCTAAGAGTTCTCATCACAAGGGGATTTTTTTCTTTTTTTTATTGTATCTATTTCAGAAGATAGAAGTTAACTAGACCTTTTGTGCTAATAATTTCACAATAAATGTAAATCAAACCATCATGACCTATACCTAAAACTTTACAGTGATGTATGTCAGTTCTCAAACCAGAACAAAATATTGAATACACTTAATGCATACTAGAATGGTTACATTTTTAAATCCTAAGTATACGAGGTCTAGTGAGTGTTCAGAGTGAATTATATTGCTGATGGGATCTCTTTTATTGCCAGTGGGATCACAAAATAGTTCAGTCACTTTGGGAAATGGTTTCCATTTTCTTGTGAAGTGAAATATATACCATAAACAAGCAATATGGCAATAGCATTGCCATTCCTAAGAATCGTTTGCTTTTATCTAGGATGCAAAAGTGGTTTTGTTCTGGGACACCTGGGTGGCTCAGTTGGTTGAACATCTGACTTTTGGATTCAGCTCAGGTCATGATCTCAGGGTCCTGGGATAGAGCCCCATGTCAGGCTCTGTGATCAATAGGGAGTCTGCTTGGAGATTTGCTTTCTCTCCCTCTTCTCCTCCTTCTCCCTGCACTCCTCATAAATAAGTGAATTATAGAGAAAAAAAAAATGGTTTGTTCCTTTGGGGCTTCTCCTTAGAGATGCCTTGTTTGTTTTGCTATCTTTTATTTGTTTTTCAATCCCTCCCCCAATTACTAACTTTGTTTATTCATGTATTTTTCTGTTCTCATTTTTCATGATTTCAAAGCTGCTGATTGCAAAGTTATCATTGTAGCTCTTCTTTCAGAGTCAAACTATACTCTACTCTCTGTTAAATCTGCCTGTTATGCAAAAATGTGTGTTAATGGTACTGTGTGTACTGTGTCCTGTGTGCCATCAACTAGACCAAAAGCCTGTGGTCCTTACAAATAGTCTTATTGTCATGGTCCTTAATTCTTTTTTGACTGCTGGGGATATATTTTATGATTGCTTATTTAGAAGGGGAAATACCAAGATTTCTCTGGCAAACAGAAGCTGCTGGTTTCACCTCTTTGTTGGCTAAAGTAAGTGCTGTTACATGTGTGTATAGTATAGTCATCTCCTTCAGGAGACATCTTTAATATTTCTTCATGGTATAAATATGCTGAATGGTGAGTCACGTCTGACATACACCATTTTTCACAGTGGATGCATTTTACATGCTAGAAAAACTTAATTAAATATGACATCTAAGTTGAAGAGAGTTAATGTTCCAATTTGTAGAGTTCATTGTTTGGTGGCCATGCAGGTCTACCCGAAGGCTGCCATGTCAGGGGTCATATAGTCAGTACACAGGGTAATATATCTTCCCTCACTTCCTCTTTTTGTTTTTTATATCTTCCTCACTACTGCCTTCTGACATTTCAATAAGTCTTCATCATACTGACTAAAAAAGGAAAACAAAAACCCAAACAATCCACAATGAAAAAATTCCATGATGTGTTTCTTTTCTATCTGTTCTTTGATCACTGACAAAAATCACAAATAAAAAGTCTTCAGTTCTTTACTGCATCTTCATCACCCAGTACTCTTGAAGACTTGTTTTTGAGCTTAACAGTCTCTGGTACCTGAATGATGCTGCTCTTTTGGAGTCTCCAATAAATCCCTACTTGCAAAATCCAAGTGCCTCTTCCCAGATCTGACACTAAGGTAACTTTCTGCAGTAGTTGACATTGCTGACCACTCCTTCCTTCCTTCGGCACATTGCTACTTCTTGGCTTCTTTGTAATCTCCTCATTCCTGTTCTATGAGTTATCAGCCTTCTCTATGATCTCTCTCCCTTCATCTATCTTTTTGATGTAACTTTTTCAAGGTTATATCTTGATCTCTTACATGCTCTCCCAGCTGAAACTGGGGCCACCAGAATTGCAATTTTCACCTCCCTTCAAATGAGTCTATCTCTGTATTTCCAGCCTGTTTCTTCTCTTAGACATGGCACTTAATATTTGCAACCCCTTTCTAGACAGGGATTTTTGTTAACTTATCCCTACACTCAACATGTTCAGAATGAAATTGGGCAATGAGGAACATTGCCTTCAGACTGAGACAAATCTGGCTTAAAATTTTGCCCTGACCGCTTATCTTCTGTGTGCCTATGGATAAGACACTTAAATGGTAAATACAGCTATAATTTGGGGGGAAAGCACTCTACTATGCATTACTGTGAGGATATGTAACTCACTGCCTGAAATAAGGTGGCACTCAGTATGTAGGAGTATTCTGTTACTATCCCCTCTTCAATGCCTCTTTCTCTCACTGGAACTCTATATCCCTTAGCATCATTGTAACACTATAGCAGTTTCTTCTTATTCTATCTTCGTATTCTATTGGTAGTCAAGTTATGTTGACTGTATTTTTTTCATTTTATCTTATATATGTATACTTGTCTTTCTCTGCCTTGGTTCTTATTATCCACAACTCAGGTTATTGCAAAACTTACCAATTGTTTCTTTTGCATTTAGTCTCTCATTGCTCCCAATCATCCTTCATACTGTCATTGACATTATTTTCCTTCCTTCATACTGTCATTGACATTTTTTTCCTAAGGAAGAGCAATAATGCCTTTACATTTTTCCCTCAGATTGCTTCAATGGCTCCTAATTGCCTGAAGTATAATGACCAAAAATCTTATATTACTATTCATAGTCCTTCTTAGTCTGATTTTTAGTTATCTTTCTTGTTTCATTTCCTACTGTCATTCCTCTCCCCTCTAGCCAGATAGGTTAACTAACTGACCTCCAAAAAAGCTCAATAAAGCATGCTCAGTGCATTTCCTCCCTTGCAAGGTCTCTCTTCCCTTAATAAATTCCACACAACTGCTTGTGTGGAATTAGACACAACTAATAATTGTGTCATAACTGTAACACTTGTGTAATAATTCTGACATAACTGTAATAAATTAGACACAACTGCTCCCTCCTCAGGATTCATGTAACATGTTGCTTATATCTCTGTTAAATGCTTTATTTTTTCCTTTTTCTCTTATATTGTTGTTAGGCTTGAGTATATTTACTACAGTCTGAGTCCATTGGAAGCAAAAATGGCAATGCAATAAAGCTAGTAAAACAAAGAAAAGTAGAAACTCAGGACTAAGAAAAAGAATTACGCCAACACTATGGCCCAGTATAATTGCTGTGATTATTGCCAAACATGCTCTGAACTTCTTTTTTTTAATTGAACTATAATTAATATATAATGCTATATTAATTTCAGGTGTACAACATATTGATTCAACAATTCTGTGTATTACCCAGTGCTCACCATGATAACTATATTCACCATATAACATTATTACAGTATTATTGACAATATTCCTTATGCTGTACTTTTCATCTTCATGAATTACTTATTTTATAACTGGAATTTTGTACCTCTTAATCCTCTTTATCTATTTCACCCATCCCCCCTCTGTCAACTGCCAGTATGTTCTCTGTATTTAAGAATCTGTTTGTTTGCTTTGTTTTATTTTTTAGATTCCACTGTAAGTAAAATAATGTCTTTTGTCTTTCTCTGTCTGCAACAACAGCAGTTCAAAGAGGGAAGTTTATAGCAATACAGGACTAGCTCAAGAAACAAGAATTCTAAATTTTATATGGACTCACAAAACACCCCAAATAGCTGAAACAATCTTGAGAAAGAAGAACCAAGCTGGAGGTATCACAATTCTAGATTTCAAGATAAACTACAATGCTGTAGTAATCAAAACAGTGTGGGACTGGCAGGAAAATAAACACATTGGTCAATGAAACAGATTAGAGAGCCCAGAAATGAATGCATATTTATATGGTCATTTAATCTATGACAAATTAGGCAAGAACATACAATGGGCAAAAGGCAGTCTCCTCACAAATGTTGCTGGGAAAACTAGACAGCTCTATGCAAAAGAATGAAACTAGATTACTTTCTTAACACCGTGTATAAAAATTAAACTCAGAATTGGTTAAAGACCTAAATGTGAGACATGAAACCATTAAAAATCCTCAAAGAAAACATAAACATAACAAAACATAAAGTAATCTCTTTGACATGGGCCTTTGCAAATTTTTCTAGATATGTCTCCTCAGGCAAGGGAAACCAAATAAATAAAAAACAAACTTTTGGGACTATAAAAAAATTAAAAGCTCTACACTTCTAGCTCAATAAAATGCAGTTATTCATTTCATAAATACATTTTGAATGTCTTCCTTAAGTCTTGCACCATGCTAGATCCTGGGGATACAAATGCATAGTTCATAGAGAATTTAAAGCAGCAACTTAGATACCCCAAATTTTCTGAGGAAAAAAAAAACCACTATTCTTCATAAGAAGTAAAATTTCTCTCAATACTAATGTTTGAGAGAGATTTATTATTTTGAACCTTATGACGGGGTCATTGAAAAAAAAAATGAATAGGAGCCTCAGCAGCTCTCTTCACAAAAATATGGAAGCAAAGATCCATATCACTGTTAAAAAAGCTATTTGCATCACTATATTTTATGTAGTATTCAGAAGCATTATCATCTTAGTTCATCACTGTTTTCATTAAATGTATAGCCAAACTATTGACAACAGTGTCTTTGACACATTAGTCAAATTGGGTCTATCCATTTAGCTTATGTTTAAGCACTAAGTAATCCTTAACTGACAGCTTTTATTATAGGCATTTCTCAAAGTATTGTATGTATTAGTGACTATGACTACTAATTAACTATTCAAATATGTAAACTCGATAAAATAAGTCTGTACCCACCTCTTGGAACAAATATGTCTTACTTTGCCTTAAATTTGTAATTGTGTGTGTATCTTTAATTTAGAACATGTGCATTTTTCTCTGACTTTCAGTGTTGGTCTTTGGAATCAGAAAAGAGTAAGCTGGTGTGTTTTGGTAGGTTTCTCCCCTGAATGTCTCCCCTGAATGTCTGAATGTCCTTCTTAGGGATTATCTTCATTACCTTCCCCCCACTTTCTTTCTAGTTTTCTACATCTCCTCACCTAATATGTAACAGATTATGGATTGAAACTAATCTATTTCTTTGATTGAAGCAAAGTGAAACAATAATAATAACATCTACAAACAGTGGTTAGCTCTTATAACAACTGATTTTCATTCTTACAGTAAGATGTGTTTAGTTGTGAATAAGCTCCTTATGTGATTTCCTGAATAATGATAATTTTGCACTGTGTGAATGATTTTCCATTGTTTGCCAAAACATCTGAGTGATTAGAAGACATATTGCTTCTGAGTCTACTTGCTTCATTTTACAAAATTTTAAGAATCTTGGATGCTGTAGATAAAAAATCCAGATGCGTGAAGATTCTCGATTTGAGTCTTGAATGTGAACAAAACATAACATGCTTCTTCTAGATTATGAGTTACTCCCTGGGACTTATTTAAAACCCACACAGGCACTGCCTCAGCAACTGTTTAGTTCTGTGCACACAGCAAGAATTCAATAAATGCTGAATACATAAATAAAAGAAGTATTTTCTACTCTTTTTTTCCCTTGTCACCTTTATATTCTTGCCAATGGAAGTCACATGGAATCTGAAATCAGTCACATGGAATCTGAAATCAGGTAGAAATAATTGACACTGATGATCCGATAACACTAGTATAGTCATACATGCCATCTTTGGAGCTAATGCCCATACTAAGACATCCTTTATTGTTCTAAAGAATACAGCATACTAGATCTTTTTCTGATCTAATAATAGTAATATAAATATTAAAATATTTATAATAACTATTAATGTTTTAAATAATTAAATTAAGTTATTAAAATAATTAATAGTAATATTAAAATTATACTCCACTAGGTGGGAATAGTAAGCTTAACAATAGATTTCTTTTTTGTTTGCTTTTTAGTAGAAGGGGAATTGCCCACTAATTAGATGAAGGACGCAATATTAATACTATTCTTTCTTTCTTCAACTATCTCTTGTTTACATGTTACAGCCACAGTTAAAACAAATTAGTCTGCATATTAAAAGCTTGATGGAATTTTAAAAAGTCATGATGCCTGTATTAGACTGCCCATTGCAAATATCACAAAGGGTATAACTTGCAGGAGGATCCATGAAAGAGGTGGGAGGTGGAGTGTTAGTAAAGTGAAGGGATTCTTCCAGCTCATGTATCGCTGCCTGTAAAATGCCAAGGTTCACCTCCATGACAAAAAAGTACTAAAAAGACATCTTCACATGTGCAAGACAGGATCTGTTGAGAAATGTAGCTAAATTACAATTTTGTTAATCAGGCTTACTAAAGGAAAATGATATATCATTACTTCCAGGGAATAATTCCTCAAATGTCCTATTCCCTAAGAAGCCTCTCTTCAAAGAAGTCATATGATATTAAAGAACATGCACTTGAGTCAGAAGCCCTAAATTCCAATTCTGACTCCATCAACTATGATTTGATTTTAGGAAAGTCACTTCATTTCATTTTTTGGTAAAATGGGAATCCTCTTGGCCCTTCCAAATGAACTCTTAATAGCTTTTCTTCTGCCCTTGGGTTTCTCTACCAACATCTCATAAAAGAAATCCACCCTTGGTCTCAGTCTTTCCAGGTCAAGTTTTCAGAATCATATTTGCTCGTTTTAGCTTCTTCCTATGTTACCAGCTTGCTTTGGGTACCATTTTCTTTCTTGCCCAATCTCACCCCCAGCCCTGTGGAGTTTCCTTTTGCTGCACATGTCAAACAACTCTGACCAAACTCCTAAAGTGTCCATGGCACCTGAAATACCAGCCAGTGACATTCCCTAGGTATCTTATTTGGGAAAGGGCCAGTTAGACATGCCTGTTAACTTAAGAGGCCCAGTTAGATGTATTTGGAGGACCCAGTGAGAGTGTTTTTGGATATGCTTGCTGAATTCTGTAGCATTATACAAAAGTGAACTTCTGACCCTGATTCAGGGATGCACACTAATATGGCTCCTTCACTCTCTTTCTCATTTAGTCTTTTAATAGCTTATATATACATATACATATATACCATATGTACCATAATATATGGAAATCATACATATATCATAATGAATGTCATATAGAATATATAATGCATGTATAATTAACATGCATTATATTTTAGTACATAATATTTACATGGCATGTCATTTTCTATCCTTTACTTTCAACTTACTTAGCCTGCAGAATTTGAAATGAGTTTCTTATAAACATGTAGTCAGGTTGTGTTTTTTTAATCCATCTGTCAGTCTAAGTCTGTGTATATAGATGTGTATATAGATCATTCTTTTATATATATATATGTATGTCATTCTTTCTTTCTTTATTTATTAATTTTTTTTAAAGATTTTATTTATTTATTTGACAGACAGAGATCACAAGTAGGCAGAGAGGAAGGCAGAGAGAGAGGGAGGGAAGCACACTCTCTGCTGAGCAGAGAGCCCCATGCGGGGCTCGATCCCAGGACCCTGGGATCATGACCTGAGCCAAAGGCAGAGGCTTTAACCCACTGAGCCACCCAGGTGCCCCAGGCCATTCTTATTTAAAATAATTACTGATATGTTTAAGCTTAGTCTGTCATTTCATTATATGTTCTATTTTGTTCCTTTGGTTCTTATTGCTTTATTTATTTTTTCTTCTTGTCCTAAAGATTATTTGAAATATTTTTAGAATTCCATCTTGGCTTATTTATATTTTGCGTGTCTCTTTGCATAATTTTTTATTGTTTGCATTGGATGATGCATAAAGATGATATACATATGTGACTTGTTACATTCTACTAATATCAGTATTTTGCCACTTAGAGTGGAATGTGGAAACCTAACTTCCACTTAGGTTCCTTTACCATCCCCACATTTAAATATCACCACCTTTGAGAAAGAAGGGCAGAAAATGTATTTGAAGAATAGCTGAAAACTTTCCTAATTTGGATAAGGAAACAGATATCTAGATCCAGGAGACACAGAGAGCACCCACCAAACTTAACCAAAGGAGGTCTGCACCAAGACACATAGTAATCAGAATGTGAAAAAGTAGTGATAAAGAAAAAAAAAATATGAAGAGCAACAACAGAAAAGAAGACAGTTACATACAAGGGAAACCCCATAAGGCTATCAGCAGAAAACTTGCAAGCCAGAAGTGAATGGCATGATATATTCAAAGTGCTGAAAGGGAATAATCTACAACCAAGAATACTCTATCCAGCAAGGCTTTCATTCAGAATAGGAGAGATAAAGAGTTGCTCAGACAAAAACTAAGGGAGTTCATGACCACTAAAGCAGTCCTGCAAGGAATATTAAAGGGAACTCTATGAGTGGAATGTAAAAACCATAAGAGAGAGTATGTAAAGTAGGAAACACAAAAGCAGTAAAAATAAGTTTATTCCTGTAAAAAAATAAAGGAATTTACATAATAAAGTATACTAAGTATGACACCATATACCTAAAATGTGGGGGGATAGGGGTAAAGGATGGATTTGAACTTAAGTGACCATCAATTTAATATAGACTGCTATATGCAGAAAATGTTATATATAAGCTTAATGGTCACTACAAATAAAAAATCAGTAATAGATATGCAAATAACAAAGAAAAAGGAATCCAAGTATATCACTAAAGAAAACTAGCAAACCAGGAAAGAAAGATAAGAAAGGGTTAGAGAAAAGCTACAAAAACAACCACAAAACAAAAAGCAAAATGACAATAAATACATATCTAAAAATAATTACTTTGAATGTAAATGAGCTAAGTGTTCCAATTAAAAGACATAGAGTGACAGAGTGGATTAAAAAAATAAAAAAATAACAACAACAAAAACAAGACCCATCTATATGCTGCCTACAGGAGACTCATTTCAGACTTAAAGATTCTTCAGACTGAAAGGAAATGGAAGACATTTATGGTGCAAATTGATGTCAAGGGAAACCTGGAGTAGCAACACTCAGACAAAATAGACTTTAAAACAGAGACTGTAGGGGTATCTTGGAGGTTCAGTCATTGGAGCATCAGACTCTTAACTTCGGCTCAGGTCATGATCTTGGGGTCCTGGGGTTGAGCCCTGAGTTGATCTCTGTGCTCAGTGGGGAGTATGCTTGAGGATTCTCTTCCTCTCCCTCTACACCCCCTCCCCACTCTCTCTCTCCTTCTCAAATAAAGTAGAAACAAATCTTTAAAACAGAGACTGTGAAAAGAGACAAAGAAAGACAGTATATGACAATAATAAAGGGGACAATCCAACAAGAAGATAAAACAATTATAAATGTTTATGCACCCAACATTGGAGCACCCAAATACATAAAACAGTTAACAAACATAAAGAACCAACTGATAGTAATACAATAATAGTAGGGGACTTTTACACCTCACTTACATCCTTTGACAGATCATCCAAACAGAAAATCAACAAACAGTAACTTTAAATGACTCACTGGACCAGATGGATTCAGAACATTCCATCCTAAAGCAGTAGAATACACATTCTTTTCAAGTGCACATGGAACATTCTCCAGAATAGATCACATATTAGACCACAAAATAAGCCTCAGCAAATTCAAGAAAATAGAATTCATACCAGGCATAGTTTCTGACCATAATGCTATGAAACCAGAAATCAACCACAAGAACAAAAATGTAGAAAGACCACAAATACATGGAGGTTGAATAACATGCTACTAAACAAGGAATAGGCCAACCAACAAATCATGTGAGATATATCTATATCTATCTATCTAGATAGATAGATAGATAGATAGATATAGCGTAAAACAATGGTCCAGAACCATTTGGGTGCAGCAAAAGCTGTTCTAAGAGGGAAGTTTATAGCAATATAGGCCTACCTTAAGAAGCAAGAAAAATCTCAAACAATGTAACTTACACCTAAATAAGCAAGGAAAAGAACAGCAACCAAAACCTAAAGCCAGCAGAAGTAAGGAAATAATAAAGATTAGAACAGAAATAAATGATATAGAAACTTTAAAAAAATGATAAAACAGATCAATGAAGTCAGGAGATTTTTATTCAAAAGATCAACAAAATTGATACACTTCTAGCCAGAGTCATTAAAAAAAAAAGACTCAAATAAACAAAATCACAACTGAAAGAGGAAAAATATCAATACCACATTAATATGAACAATTGTAAGAGAATATTATGAAAAACTGTATGTCAATAATTAGACAACCTAGAAAAAAATGGGTAAATTCCTAGAAACACAACCTACCAAACCGAAGGAAGGAAAAATAGAAAATTGGAATAGACTGATTATCAGCAAGAAGTTCAAATCAGTAATCAAAAAACTCCCAACAAACAAAAGTACAGGAACAGATGACTTCACAGGTGAATACTACCAAAACTTTAAAGAAGAATTTACACCTATTCTTCTCAGATTTTTCCAAAAAACAGAAGGAAAACTTCCAAATTCATTGTATGCGGCCAGAATCACCCTGATATCAAAACCAGATAAAGGCACCACACACACAAAAAAAAAAAGAAAGAAAAAGAAAGAAAGAAAGAAAGAAAGAAAGAAAGAAAGAAAGAAAGAAAGAAA
>NW_022631077.1:6039777-6044293 GCF_010015895.1 Lontra canadensis | reverse complement strand
AAAGAAAGAAAGAAAGAAAGAAAGAAAGAAAGAAAGAAAGAAAGAAAAGAAAACTACAGACCAGTATCTCTGATAAACATAGATGCAAAAGTCCTCAACAAAACACTAGCAAACTGAATTCAACAATACATTTTTTAAAAAATCATTCACCACAACGAAGTAGGACTTATTCCTGGGATGCAAGGGTAGTTCAGTATTCACAAATCAATCAACATGATATGTCACATCAATAAAGAAAAAGAATAAAAACCATATGATCATTTCAGTAGACACAGAAAAAGCATTTGACAAAGTTCAACATCCATTCATGAATAAAGCCCTCAACAAAGTAGTTTTCAAGGGAACATACCTCAACATAGTAAAAGTATATATGAAAAACTCACAGTGAACATTATTCTCAGTGGGGAAAAACTGAGAGCTTTCCCCTTAAGGTCAGGAGTAAGACAAGGATATCAACTCTCAACCACTGTTATTCAGCATAGTACTAGAGGTCCTAGCCACAGCAATCAGATGACAAAAAGAAATAAAAGGCATCCAAATTGGTAAGGAAGAAATAAAACTTTCACTATTTGAAGATGACATGATACTATATAGAGAAAACCCAAAAGACTCCCTCAAAAAACTAATAGAACTGATAAATGAATTCAGGAAAGTCACAGGATACAAAATCAATGTGCAGAAATCTGTTGCTTCCATACACCAATAATGAAGGAGAGAAGGGTAAATTAGGAAAACAATCCCATTTATAATTGCACCAAAAATAATAAGATACCTAGGAATAAACCTAACCAGAGATGAAAGACCGATACACTGAAAACATTAATGAAAGTGATTGGAGATGACAGAAAGAAATAGAAAGACATACTATGCTCAGGAGTTAGAAAAATGAATATTGCTAAAAAAGGCCATGCTATCCAAAGCAATCTACAGATTGAATGGGATCCCTATCAAAGTACCATTTTTCACAGAACTAGAATAATCCTAAAATTTATATGGAACCTTGAAAGACCTTGAACAGCAAAGCAATTTTGGAAAAGCAAAACAAAGTTGAGGTATCACAGTTCCAGATTTCAAGTTATATCACAAAGCTGTAGTAATGAAAACATTATGGTACCAGCACAAAAACAGACACAGATCAATAGAACAAAATAGAAGACCCAGAAATAAACCTACTGTTATATGGTCAATTAATCTCTTCAACAAACGGTGTTGGGAACTTTGGTAAGCTACATACAAAAGAATGAAACCGGACCATTTTCTTACACCATACACAAAAATGAACTCCAAATGGATTGAACACCCAAATGTGAGACCCAAAACCATAAAATCCTAAAAGATAGTACAGACAGTAATATTTTTAACATTGGCCATGGCAACATTTTTCTAGATGTGTCTCATGAGGCAAGAGAAATAGAAGCAAAAATTAACTATTGGGACTACATCAAAATAAAAATCTGCACAGTGAAGGAAATAATCAACAAAACTAAAAGGCAACCTTCTGAATGGGAGAAGATATTTGCAAATGATGTATCTGATAAAGGGTTGGTATCCAAAATATATAACGAACTTATACAACTCAACCCCCCCAAAAAACATATGATTCAATTAAAAATTGGCAGAAGACATGAACAGATATTTCTCCAAAGAAGACATCCAGAGGGCCAACAGACACATGAAGAATACTCAACATCACTCAACATCAGGGAAATGCAAATCAAAACTACAATGAGATACCCCCTCACAGCTGTCAGAATGGCTAAAATCAAAAACATAAGAAACAGCAGGTGTTGGTGTGCATGTGGAGAGAAAGGAACCCTCTTGCACTGCTGGTGGGAATGCAAACTGGTGCAGCCATTCTGGAATCACTGATTCTAGAAAAGAGTGTGGAGGTTCTTCAAAAAGTTAAAAAGAGAAGTTTATTTAGTAATTCCACCACTGGGTATTTACCCAGAAAATATAAAAACACTGGTTTGAGGGGATACATTAATCCCAATGTTTATAGCTGCATTATTTACAATGGCCAAACTGTGGAAACAGCCCAAGTGTCCATCAGTAGATGGGTGGAAAAGAAGATGTGGTGTATATCTCTCTATATCTGTATCTGTATCTGTATCTGTATCTGTATCTATATCTATACAATGGAATATTATTTAGCTATAAAGAAAAATGAAATTTTGCCGTTTACAACAATATGGATGGAGCTGTAGAGTAGAAGGCTAAGTAAAACAAGTTGGTCAGAGAAAAACAAATGCCATATGATTTCATTCACATGTGGAATTTAAGAAAGGAAACAAATGAGCAAAGGAAAAAAAATAGAGAGGGACAAACCAAGAATCAGATTCTTAACTATAGAGAACAAACTGATGGTTACCAGAGGGAGAGGAGTTGGGGAGGGGTGAAATAGGTGATGGGCATTACACAGTGCACTTGTCATGATGAGTACTGGTTGATACACAGAATTGTTGAATTGCTCTCTTGTACACCTGAAACTAATATAACACTGTATGTTAACTATACTTGGAATTAGAATTTAAAAAAACAAAAAATAGATAGTTGTAAAAAGACTATTTATTACTTAATTGTACTTTTTAATCTTCTCAGTATCCTCCATTAATCTGAAATTCCACTATTACACTTGTTAAGATGTTGTGTCTGGAAGGCACTTTCAGCCATACTGTGGACCTAAGATGCTAACCTTCAAAAGTATGCCAAGGTAGATTCTACAAGACAATCTGCTTTACTTTGCAGTGAACAGCCAGTCTTAATTATTGTTCTAATTATATATTATATTAGTTCAATCATAATTATTATATTTGAGCTGCTGCATCAATTTCAAATGTGGCTCTCATGTGTGGAGTCTGTTTTTGTAACATGTTTAAGTTTAGGTGAATTCTTGGTTGTATCTTTATTCTATCTTATCAGAAAAAAATTCTCTTTACTATCATTTTTATTTTCACATTCTCTGAACACAGAGTACATTACCAACAATTTTCAGATGTAAGTGAATGTTTAAAAAGTTGTGGCAGCAAGGTGTGTAAAATATCATTATGAAAATGACTTCATCACGGCATTGGTTCCAACTGACATCATGAAAACCATTATGGAAAAATACAGACTCTTAAAGGAAACTGATTTGGATGGCATATCTCCTTTCCAAGGCAATTAATGGGGGAAAATAACTTCCTTGTCAAAGCATTGGTACACATGGACAAAAGCACTGCTATTTAGCCTGCTATAAATACTTATAAGGCATTATGATAAATAGATGCATCATACCTCTCTAAGAGAAAAAAAACTAATTTATTGCAACCAATTGTAACGTAGATTTCTTTCACACTTCTACAAAATTACATTCTATCATATCAGCTAACATAGCATCAAACTTAAACAGAGAGAGGAAACAAGAATGTTTACATTTAAAGTGAATTATTTTTAGTGCACTTGTGGCCAGAAGACATGGTATACATTCATCTGAATTTCTGTTTTGTGTTTTTTAAGATACTGTCTTTTCTCTATTAGAAAATAGCTAAAGGTGCACATATTTTGCTCCACAGATTTCTCAAACAACTTATTTGCGCAGTGAGGAAGGTAGAGCCAGGTTTATTCAATTACGGAAATAACTTACATTCCATTTTGTCTCATAGGTGGGCCTGTATTCACGGATTAAATTGTATTGCATTGTACATGCATTAATGTATGAGCTCTTGGAGAGCAAATGTCTGTGTATCTTACATGCCTACGCACTAAGTAGAGATGTAACAAATTTTAATTAATTAATTTAATTAGTGCTTAGTATTGATACACTGGTAAGGTTTTTTTTTTAATTTTATTTTTTATAAACATATAATATATTTTTATCCCCAGGGGTACAGGTCTGTGAATCACCAGGTTTACACACTTCACAGCACTCACCATAGCACATACCCTCCCCAATGTCCATAACCCCAACCCCCCTCACCCAAACCCCCTCCCCCCATCAACCCTCAGTTTGTTTTGTGAGATTAAGAGTCACTTATGGTTTGTCTCCCTCCCAATCCCATCTTGTTTCATTTACTCTTCTCCTACCCCCTTAACCTCCCATGTTGCATCTCCTCTCCCTCATATCAGGGAGATCATATGATAGTTGTCTTTCTCCGATTGACTTATTTCACTAAGCATGATACCCTCTAGTTCCATCCACGTTGTCGCAAATGGCAAGATTTCATTTCTTTTGATGGCTGCATAGTATTCCATTGTGTATATATACCACATCTTCTTTATCCATTCATCTATTGATGGACATCTAGGTTCTTTCCATAGTTTGGCTATTGTAGACATTGCTGCTATAAATATTTGGGTGCACGTGCCCCTTCGGATCACTATGTTTGTATCTTTTGAGTAAATACCCAGGAGTGCAATTGCTGGGTCATAGGGTAGTTCTATTTTCAACATTTTGAGGAACCTCCATGCTGTTGTCCAGAGTGGTTGCACCAGCTTGCATTCCCACCAACAGTGTAGGAGGGTTCCCCTTTCTCCG
>NW_022631077.1:5991289-6039767 GCF_010015895.1 Lontra canadensis | reverse complement strand
GTCTCTAGGAATGCATCCATTTCTTCCAGATTGTCAAATTTGTTGGCATAGAGTTGCTCATAATATGTTCTTATAATTGTCTGTATTTCTTTGGTGTTAGTTGTGATCTCTCCTCTTTCATTCATGATTTTATTTATTTGGGTCCTTTCTCTTTTCTTTTTGATAAGTCTGGCCAGGGGCTTATCAATCTTATTAATTCTTTCAAAGAACCAGCTCCTAGTTTCGTTGATTTGTTCTATTGTTTTTTTGGTTTCTAGTTCATTGATTTCTGCTCTCAGATTAGCTTTAACGGGGAGTTGTGTACCAAGAATCCTCACACAGTACCTCCTAATTAGAGATGATTACAGTTTTTTTTTCAAATGTTTACTCAGGCATACTTAATGGTGAATTGCAACCTTTCAGAAATTGAAATTACAAAATAATTGAATAAGAGGAGGTAGAAGAGAATTCAGGGGAGAGGCAGTTTCATAACTAGAAGAAAGGGTATCCTCAGAAGGAGCCCCTCCTTCTGATAAACTTGTGAAGGCATTCCATGGGCAAACATCTCTTTCTCTTGTTTTATATACCAGTTTCTTGGTCTACTTGAGAGTGCAAAAGGCACTGGAATTAGTTTGAGTTATTTATTTCAGAAGCTTTTAAAATGAGATAGTTTTCCCATAGCCACTTGGCATATAAATCATTGCAAAAGTTTTTGTCTTAATGTTTGTTTGGCTTCTATCTTTTCTATTAAGAATTTAATCTTGTTTATCATTCAACTTAACCTGAAGGAATAGCGGGTTTCAAGATCCTTTAGGTAAATTGATCTTTTGTAACGTCAGTTCCCTACATTTTCTCTATAGCAATATACATGGAAGATGACTTTTATATGCGGTACACTTCTACTATGGGATAAACACAGAGTAATCAACCCATTGCACGTCAAATGTAATTCTACACCATTTCCTTTGAGACTTGGGAAAAGAGTATATGGAAACATAAATGATAATGATGTTATTATAGATATAATCTTGACTTGGTCTACTAGAGTTTCAAGATTTCAAGATTAAAGCTTTAATAAAGAAATAAAGTACATCTTATAGCTGATGAGTATGTCACAATCAACAGAACAGGATATGAAATTAAAAATTATAGAACCATCAATGAGTAACATTTGTGCTACATGGGAATGGAAAACCTTAACTTCAATGAGTATTGTTGATGGACCAGAGAAGTCACTACATAATGACTTTTGACTGAAGGAATTCCCCACCTTTTAAGAGTCAAATTCTAACTGCCAGCCAGCCATCAGGGCACCTGGGTGGCTCAGTCAGTTAAGCATCCCACTCTCAGCCCCATAGAGGCTCCTGCATGGATGTGGAGCCTGCTTAAGATTCTCTCTCTCCATCTTCTTCTGCCCCTGCTCCCACCCTAACACTTGCAGGAGCTCTCAGATAAAGAAATAACTGCCAATCCAATAACCTATGTCTCCTTTCCACATAGAAATCTGAATTGTTGTCCTGAAAGAATAAGATTCCTTAGAGTCTATCTCGTCTACCAGTGTTTCCTCTATTTGCCAGAGATGTAGATGTAGACTTGTCAAGTCACACTGGAGAGTCAGACACGTTGCTTTACTTTCATGATGTTGATGCTTAAGAAGATAAAGGACACTTAGTTTGTGGAATGTCCCTCAATTGGAGTTTTACTGATTTTTTCCTGATTACTTACAGTTTATTCTTCTTTAACAGGAATATCACAAAATTGACATGAAGCCTTTTTCTCTTTGTATTCCATCAGTTGGCACACATTTTCTCTGTGTACCACTACTGATGATGTTCATCTTGATTACTTTGTGGAGGTGATATCTGCCAGAATCCACTGTGAGGTTACTCCCTTTATCTACATGTATTTTTTTTCTTTATCTATATTTAATAATAAGCCTTTTGTAGAGAGTTTTCTGTGTCAATTTGGCTAGGCTATAATACCCAGTTATTTAATCAAATACTAATTTAGGTGTTGCTGTGAAGGTATAGTTAACATCTGTCATCAGTTGACTTCAGTTAAAGGAGATTGCCCAAGATAATGAAGGTGGGATCCATTCAGTCAGTAGAAAGGCCTTAAGAGCAGAAACTGAGGAAAAATACCTGCCTCAAAACCACAGACTTCTACCTGAGTTTCCAGCCTGTTTGCCTGCCCTATATAATTTGGACTTGCAAGCCCCCAAAATTACATGGGCCAACTCTTTGTAATAAATCTTTTAATATAACATAGTAAAAATTACTGCTTAATTATTAAGTGAAATATATATTTTGTCCATATATATCTAGACCTTTTGGTTCTATTTCTCTAAAAAACCTTGACTGATCTGACTGATAGGGGTTTTGGTATTTGGGAGTGGTTTAAAAGGAACAGAATCTTAAGGATGAGATTTCTGAATTGATGCTTTGGAGGTACTTTGAGATTATGAAATGTCCCGTTCTTCATCAAAATGTCAATTTATCCATTTCTCATTTACATCAATATGGACTCATGATTTCTTAATTTATTCAGTGGTTTATAATCTATGTTTTGTAGTAACTATTGAAATATAATTCACATTGTATATAATTTGCACTTTTTAAGTATAGAATTCAATGATTTTTACTGTATGCAGAGGATTGGGCAACCATCACAACAATGAATTTTTGAATACCTTTCTCACCCCAAAATGAAGACCTATACACTTTCTCTTTTATCCCCCAGACTCCTCATCTCACCCAGGCTTGGCAACAACATATCTGTTTTATGTATCTATAGATTTGCCTGTTCTAGCTATTTCATATAAATGGAAAAATGTAATATGTAGTCTTTTGTGACTGGCTTGTTTTACTTAACATAATATTTTCAAGTTCTTCATGTTTCAGTATGTATCAGTATATCATTCTTCTTTATGGTCAAATAATATTCCATTGTGTAAAACACCACATTTTGTTTATCCATTCATCATTGATAGAAATTTAGAATGTTTTCATTTTTTTGGCTGCTGTTGTAAAAGGACACTAAAATCATTTGTGTACAAATTTCTTTGTGGACATATGCTTTCAGTTCTTGGGTATCTACCTAAGAGTAGAATTGGTGGGGGAAATAGTAACTGTATGTTTAGCTTTTCGAGGAACTTCCAGACTGTTTTCCAAAGTGGCTCTGTCATTGTACATTCCACCTGCAGTCTATGAAGGTTCCGGTTTCCCCACATTCCTGCCAACATTTGCAATTTTTTGTTTGACTTTAGTCATCTTAGTAGGTGTGACATGGTATCTCATTATAGTTTTGATTTGCATTCCCCTAATGACTCATAATGTTGAGCATCTTTTATGTGCTTGTTGGCCATTTATGGTTTTCCTTTGGAGAACTGTTTATTCAGATTCCTTGTTTGTTTTTTTTTTAATTACGTTATTTGTCTTTTTTATTACGAAGTTGTAAGAGTTCTTTACATATTCTGCACTCCCTCATCAGATATATTATTTGCAAATATCTTCTCCCATTATGTGAGTTGTCTTTCTCTTTTGTGATAGTATCCATTTAAACACAATGTGTTTCATTTTATGAAGCCACATCTATCTACTTTCTCTTGTTGCTTGTGCTTTTCATGTCATATCTAAGAATCCATTGCCAAATCCAAGGTCACAAAAATGTATTCCTATATTTTCTTCTCAGATTTTGCAGTTTTAGCCATTACATTAGGTCTTTAATTTTGAGCTATATGGTATGAGATAAGGGTCCAGCTCCATTCTTTTTCATTAAGAAAACCCATTTTTCACATCACTTATTGAAATATCTATTCTCCATCCATTGAATTGAACTGTGATACTGTGATATCATGGAAAATGAAAATGCTGGAAGCTAAAATAATTAGTACCTCAATTGGAACAACCCTTAAGCTGGCAAAAACTGATAATAATCAACTTTTTTGGAACCCTGCAATCTAAACAAAAGCTACTGCAATGAATCAAGTGCTTAATGAGGGAAAAATAAATACCATAAATTTCAATGTGAAAGCATTGTAGTTTTTTGCTTAACTACCATCCTTCATTCTCCAGCTCAGTAGTGCCTGTCTGGACAGTGGCCCACATTACTAGGGAGACTTGGTGGTGCTAAGGGGGCAATATAAACCTTGTTCTTAAAAAACTGCAATTGTGAATTTTGATATGTCTGATATTTACCTGAGGGATTGGCACAGAGGCTCAACTTTCTTTTGACTCCTTCAGGGCTGGAACAGATTTCTGGCAGTGGTGCCATTTGTCAAAAGCATCTAAAGACATATACTGTCTGCTTCTACCTGGAGCAAGCAATAGCAAATGGGGCAAGCTGCAGACAGACTCCAAAGCCTGAGAAGGGGTCTTGGGAGGAGGATTCTTGGAGGAAAAAGGGCTTTGAAGGGTTACTATGTGTACCAATGAAGCCAGAGTGCAGTGTGCATTCCCAGGACCATAGGCATGCTTAGAAAATGCATGAGAGGGTGATAGGCTTGCACCTTCTGCTAATCTGTGGGCTCTATGTGAGCAAGAGGTATAGAGCATAGGCAGAGTTATAAGTAGCCTGGTTTAGTGTTGAAGAAGTGTCCCAGCACCAAACCGTCTTGGCTCCAGGCATTAAGGAAATCTCTCTGCCAGCCCTCTGGGTCTTCGCTGACGACTGAGATAACAGAACAGAGACTTTGGTGACACATATGACTAGGAATACAGTCTTTGCAAAAAATAGTTTGAGAAAGTTACTAAACAACTTAACTTTAGCTCTCAACAATCAAAATACCTTGGGGAGTGGAGAGACTCTTATTTACAGAGTTACCACATTATATATTCAAAATGTCAGCTTTTCACCAAAAACTTACAAAGTCATACAAGACACAGGAAAGTATGGTCAATTCACAAGAAAAAAAAAAAACAAGTTGGCAGAAACCATCCTTAAAGAAGTCTAGGCATTGGATTTACTGTAATTTATTTTTATTTTATTTTACAGACGTGCTGATCCACAACAAATTGGAGAAAAAAAGTTAAAAACCATAGATGGTTTGAGATCATTGTTCTAGGCAACATCATCAGATCTCCTAGGTCAGGCTCACTTATTTGGGAATATAATGATTTTCTAAAATATCAAAAACATCTGTGTTTCAGTGTGAAAACAAAATTGACAAACCATTAGCAAAACTGGAAAAGAAAAAAGAGAAAAGACTCAAATTTTAAAGTCGGGAATAAGAAAGGGAATACTCCTCACATTCTGGTGGCCCCTTATTTTTCAAAGAACTACTTTTGGTTTTGTTAATGATATTAATTTTCTATTCTTTTTAGGTCTGTTTATACTCTAATCTTTATTATTTCCTTCATCTGCATCTTCTAGGATAAGTTTGCTCTTCTGTTTCCAGTTCCTAAGGTGGAAGGTTATTATTTGACAAATTTCTTTTCTTTTAATATAGGTTTTAATAGCTATTAATTTTTAATAACACCCCAATTGTTTTTCTCTCTTCGTGCATTTTCTAATTATCTAAAAGTAACATGAACAGTTCCAAAGGAAGTGTTTGTAAACAGCCACTTGTGAAACAGAGTTAGGTAGAACAGCCACATGCACTGCATATGTACCTGCTCATTGGATTTCAAATTCTTTTGCTTGAACACTTTGCTTTTAAGTAGGATTATGCATAAAATAGTGAAGGAGACCCCCCTCATGGAGTCATTCTTGACATTTAAATAATTACTCAGTAATTTCTCTGTTGCATCAAGAATTGATAGAACTGACAGGTAAGCACTGAATGAAAGCCACAAAAACTTTTGAAGTACATGTGGTATATTTACTTTTTCTTCTTAACACTTTTTTCTTCTTAACACTTTTTTCTTCTTAACACTTAAACTTTCTAAGGTAAAGATTAAAGTTAATGGGAACTATTGTCTAGAATTTAAAAACAAGTGTTTTAGTGAACACACTAATTTGAAAAGTGTATGTACCCCTATGATCATTACAGCAGTATTTATAATGGCCAAGATAGGGAAGCAACCTAAGTGTCCATGGATGAATAAATGGATAAAGAAGATGTGTGTATAGAGACAATGGAATAATATTCAGCCATGAAAAAGAATGAAATCTGGCCATCTGTGTCAGAGGGTTTCATGCTAATTGAGATAAGTCAGATTGAGAAAGACAGATGCTATATGATTTTTCTATGTCGAATCTAAAAAACAAAACAAATGAACAAAACAGACATAGATACAAAGAACAACCAGTTGTTTTCCCAAGAGAAAAGGGTTGATGTAGGGTTGGGTTACTTAGGGGAAGAGGATTAAAAGGTATAAACTTCCACGTATAAAATAAATAAGACACAGGGATGCTATGTACAGCAGAGGGAATACAGTTAATAATATATAACAACTGTATATGGGGACAAATAGTAGCTAGGTTTATTATGGTGATCACTTCATAATGTAAGTGTTGAATCACTATGTTGTATATGTAATATAATACTAATATAATATTGTTAGGTCAACTATACTTCAATAACAAAAAAAAAAAAAAAACTCACTGACCTTAAGTAATTTTGTAGTAATTTCTGAAGATAAGACTCATTTAAAATTAAAATTTGGGAAAAAATTACAAAATTTGGTTTTATTACTTTCAAAAATTAGGTCTCACAGGCTCTTATAATGATAGACCATTAGCCCAAGTAGGGAAGTATAGCCCTCAATGCTTTCTCTCCTGATTTTGGAAAAGTTTGTATAACATCCAATAACATTTATTAAATACTATATGCAAGATACCTGCTATGCACTGACTTAAAATTGATGGATAATATACAATCCCTTCTTTCCAATAGCTATCTCCATATTGCAATGATATAGAACCTAGTAAAAGAAAACTTACATTATTCACTTTAGCTATATTTTTTGGATATAGGAGTAGTAAGAGACATTTTCCCTGGATTTTCTCCCTAGTGTTCTGGCTTCTAAGGAGCTCCAGACACAGTCCTAAGAAGGACTGGAAAAACGTATCCAGAAAAGGCTTCTGTGACTGTAAGGCTCACTCCAGAAAAACATATCAACCTCTCTTGAGGCACTTCTCACTTCTTTTTGTCATCTGAATTGTATTCACTTGGCAAAGGAGATGGCTGAATTTCATTCAGTCAAGCAACTTGCTTGAGTTCTCTTTAAATAGATGTTAGCCACAATGGCACTGGGCCTCAGTTCAGCAGTCTTAATTACCTAAAATGCAAACCAAGATCCTCTCAGCCTAACTTCTGATACCACCCATGCTCTCATACCAAAATGAATTGATCTCTTCATTACACTTGGCATCACCAAGCACCTCTATTTCCCCTATGCTACATTTAGAGGGAAAGAACCAAAAGTCAGACATAAAATTACTGACAGACATGGCACTGCATTATGTAGTGTTGGATTTTTATGGTAAATACAATAGTAATGCAGAAGAGAGAAAGGCTTCTACCACTGACTTTTCTTTAGTATGAATTCTGGGTAAAGGCACATTTCCAATGATGGAAAAATACCAATGCATCCTAGTACTTAGGAAGAAGTACCTTTGTAACTTAGTTGTCATTTAAGAAGGGGCCCCTGTGCAGTTTCTGTGTGGGTGAAGCTTAGGAAGAATATGTTTGGAAGGAGATGCTGAGTGACTTTTTAAATAAATGTACTGTTTTTATTTACGGTATACTAGCAAAGTTTTCCAAAGATAATTTACTTATACCTTATGGAATATTATTTACATACAAATATGTATATATATAAATAAATATTGAACTGTTTGAAATAATATAAATTATATTTATATATCTACATAGCTATTGTATTTTTTTCTATATGTGAGGCAGCTGGGATTATTGTTGGAGAATATTAGGGGTATAAAGATATTCCAAACCCCTCTTTGCTGTCACTATTACGAGTAAGAGAATACAAATTGAGCCTTAGCTTAGTATTTTGTCCAGAACTTGTGCCATGCTACAAATCAAAGAATGAATCTAATCAGAAACAAATTCTCCAACCTTCTCAGAAAGATTCTTAGTTTTACTTTCTTACTCCCCACAACTTCTACCAAATTAAATCTCATTATGTTTAGTAATGCCCTAATTCCCTTGTGCCTTTTTATATTTATATCTTTGCTATAACAGCCCTCAGTCAGAAATTCCTTTGAACTTCATGCGCAGTTCCACAGAGGCTGTTATGAATTCTTCAGGAATCTGAGAAGTTAAGTTCTAACAGAAGATACAAGAGCTTCTTCAAGTACAAATGCAGCAAGTGACTTTTTTTTTAAGCAAGTGACTTTTTAAAATCGACTTAGATTTTCTAAGCCACATTGATCAGATTCTGGTCAACAATGGACTTTTCAGAACCTTATGCAGAATAGTGTATGTTCTTCACTTCTTCACACAACCTCAGAGAGTCTGAGTTCAAGGGCAAATCTGTGTCATCTCTGTGCCACTCCTTGTAGTAATAGCAGCTCTGACTACCGCCCAGCCTCCCCGGACCAAGTCTGCCAGGAGCTGCTACCCGTGACAGAAAGCAGATGTTGAGCACTGGGAAGAGGGGAATGAAATCAGCCTTGAGGAGCTTCAGAAAACAATAGTTCTGACCAACCTGTAAACACATACTTTGCAACAATTTTCCTTGCTGTGGGATAGGTTGCATATTTTTCTCTTTCCCTTATTATTTTTTCTCCAAGATAGAATGGATGTTCAACAAAGAAGCAGTTTCAGAATGAATGTTATTGACATAAAATTCACATTAACTTCAGCCATAAAAGTGATTCTTGTTGGATTTCTGCCTTATAAGTAGGTTTCTCTGCTACAAACTAATTTCAAATAATTTATAGCAATGAATGTGATTTCAACCCTGGGCATTTATTTAAAGCTAATGAATGATTACTTAAAAATAAAATCTTAAAAAAAGAAAATAAAAAATAAAAATAAATAAAAATAAAGTTAATGATGATTTCTCTATCCTATGTCATTAATATTCTTCTATACTAACTTTTTTATATGGTGAAATTCTAAGTTTTCCAGTTTTTAGAATTTATTCCAAGAATAAAAAGGAAAAGAAGGAGGACAGGAAGGAAAAGAAAAAGAACTTGTTCAAATGCATTTAAGAGGTCAATGAAATATAAGATAGCATCACTTCCTCCCATATTATACTTTATTCTATCTGAAATATTACACACTATAGCCACCATTAGAATGGGGATTTTTGCCCCCCTTCCCTAGCAGTGCCAGTGACAGAGGAGGCATTTAATAGATGTTCCAATTCTCCTTATTTTAAAATCTGAAATACTCTACACACTAATTCCACTGTCTTTGCCATCAAGTCTTTGGCAAATCATTCTCACAGTGGTTTGAACTATCCTGACTCAATTTGTGAATATTGAATCAGGTTTACCCTGTGAGGAGCAATAATATACTCCAAGAGTTTATTGTAGCTAATTGATTCCTAGAATTTTTATCAAAAAAGGACACTTTTGTATCTTAGAAATTAACCACTTTAACAATGCTAATGACAAATAGCAGTCCTTTGCCCACATTTAGTCCTAATTGTTCCTCTCCAGAAGAAACAGTTATGAAGTTTCTGGTAGTTAACCATTTTTACCTACCAACTGGCAATTTCATACGGTTCCACATCATGTTTTTACTATGTACATATCCAAGCCACATTAAATATCCGCTTGTTCTTTAAACATGGAACTCTTTAAGGGCTCCTGGGTGGTTCGGTCAGTTAAGCGTCTGCCTTAGGCTCAGGTCATGATCTGGTGGCCCTGGGATGGATCACCACATCAGGCTCTCTGCTCAGCTGTGAGTCTGCTTCTCCCTCTCCCTCTGTGATCTCTCTCACTTTCGCTCTCTTTCAAATCAATAAAATCTTTTAAAACATGCAACAACAACATGGAACTCTTTAATCAACATTATTTTCATAACCTGTATGTATAACTTGTGAATTCTGAATAATATCCCATGTATTTATCCATTTCACTCTTGATAGGCATTTCAGTTGCATTCATATTCTTCTGTACAAACAGCATCTGTTCATGTCTTTAGGTGTGCCTATTTTACAATTCCTCATGGTTATATACTTAGGAATGGAATTTCTGAATCATAAAATATATGTCTTCACCCCTACTAGCTGTTGACTAATTGTTTTGCAAAGTAGTTGTATTGATGTACCCTCCCATTAGCAATGTGCAAATGTTCCTTTGCTCCTTTGCCTCAGATCCTTTGACAGTGCTTATCAGAAGTTTTTCCAACATTCTTTACATCTGCCTTGGTGGTTCACCACACCCCCCAGAGATTCCAGAGAGCACTACTACTTCCTGAGGTTCTGCGATGAAAATCAGGTCACATGTGTTTTTCCACTCCCTGCTTTGATCAGTTTTCTTGCACGTGTTACATCAGTTTCTGCTTAGTGGGGTTTCAAGTAGGAATTCAGACAAATCCTCGCTTTCAACTGCTATCTTTAACTAAAGTTTAAAACTTTCGTAGAGTTTAATTTGCAAACACATCAATATGTTGCAAGTACTCAACTCTGCATTACAGCTCAAATCAGCTATAATGATGTATAAATGAATGGGTGTACCTGTGCTCAATGAAACCAGTAGTTGCAAAAATAGCCAGTGAATTGGATTTATTTAATCCAGGAGCCATATTTTATTAAGCCCCTAACATAAACCCACTAGTTGTCTAAGAATGTAAACAGCGTATGAAAAATACATTCTCCCGTATGCATTGCTTCCAGGACATTTGTTGGCCAAACCCCCATTGTTAATACCTTCGTTGTGAGACTTTATAACTCAGAAATAAAAATTCAAGAGGGTTTGTTCGTTTGTTTGTTTGTTTGTTTTAAGTCTACTAACAACCCCGGGTTTTCCTGGCCATCACTGTCTGAGCAGGTGGGCTAGAAAAGGCTCACACAGAACACTGGCTGCCTCCAAAAACCAAAGTCAGTTTTACAGTTGAACTCAACGTCTGAACTCAGGAGCAGCAACCGAAGCAGTGTTGGGCTGGGTTCTTTGTCAATTACTTTTGTGCTTGGTTTGTTTCTGATCAGCGAACCCAAGTGGCCACCCATTGTGTTTTTCATCTGCTTACATAATTCCAAGTCAGTCATCACTGAACACCAGAATTCTCTGAGTTGTGAGTTGAACTATTTGTCATTTTCCTTTCATTTGGGTGTAAATTTTAAGCATGTTGGGAAAGAGGAAGAGGAAAATAGCATTTCAGATGTTTAGAGTTTTCTGTACGCTTGCATTCTATCCCCAGGATTCTGACAGAAGAGTATCATGGGGCTGGCACAGCTGTAAATATTGAACGATGGGATTTGTGCCAGTGCAGCATATGGTTTTATGTGAACAATGAATATTCTATTATCTGGTGTGTGATGCCAGGGAGAAAGTGGGTTTGTAGAGGCCTGGGGCAGCTGAGCCTGTGTTACAGACTCCCCTTTTTTCATCACTGGTATATAAGATCTCATGATGGATTGAAGGACTCCCTGGAGGGAGGCAGACAAAAGGGAGGTTGTTCATGAGTTACAGCTGTGCCCAAAAATGGCAGTGGCAGTTGCTACAATCAAATACATTTTGAATGACTTGCTGGTGTCCCTTGTGATCTGCGCTTTATCTGAGCTGCCAGGATGCCTGGATTTTCAAACATTAGTAGCATGGTATTTTCATTCCTGTCTCTAGAGGGGTCTCCATTTTAAGACCTTCATTTCTACCTTTTGATTAGTTATTAAAGGATTTAGCTATTCCCATCTTTCTAGCATAGAATATATATAATATATATATATATAATGTTTTATATATGTGTGTATATGTAAATATTTACACACACACACTTCTCCTTCATGAGTTTCCCAAAATCAAAATTCCAATTAAACTAAGAGTATTTTTTCAAAGAAAAGTATCATTCACATTTAGTAAAAATGACATTTCAACTTGCGATAGCTTCAGTGGACTGTTAGTGCCTTCTTTTCTTACCTCCTAACTTATTCCTGGTCAAGCATGTAGACTGTATGTGGTCAAGAAGAACTCAAACACTGGTGTCTGGTCATATAAATCTATATTTTTTTATATTAGTGACTAGAAATGTTCTAATGTTTGACTTTGTTTTAAAATATTTGAAGAATTCCCATGAGTGATTCTTTTTTTAAAAAAGATTTTATTTATTTATTACCAGAGAGCGAGATCAAGAGAGAGAGAGAGAGAGTGATAGTACAAGGAGGGGGAGCGGCAGGCAGAGGGAGAAGCAGGCTTCTGCTGAGGAAGGAGCCAGATGTGGGACTTGTTCCCAGGACTCTGGGATCATGAACCTGAGCTGAAGGTAGACGCTTAACCAACTGAGCCACCCAGGTGTCCCACATCCATGAGCGATTCTTGAAATTGTCCCTGAGCACAAGCTCTATGATGACTAAAAATGGAATAAATTGCTACTCCAATTACCAGCGAACAAAATCCTGATGTGGCATCAGCTCTCCTGGGCTTCAGGCTACAGAGTAAGTCATGAATTGCTTCATTAATTGGCACTCAGGGTGTCATGAAATGGAAATGAGGGGTTGTTTTTCCAATTTTAATATATATATATACACAAAGCACCTGACATCCTGTTAAAACACAGGTTTTCTTTTTCTGTTAATAATTATTATTTTGGGTGATGTTTAAATTCATATTTTTATATTTCATTATTTTTCAAATATTCTGGCTTATCAGAAAATGAAATTAATACTGAAGGTCTGTACGATCTTATATGAACTGTAACTATAATCATATTATATAAAACTATTATTATAGTGGACAATCAGGGGAGAGTAAACATAATGAAAAATATACTTATTAATTACTTTTAGCATTATAACTAGAGTATCTGAAAGACATGGAAATGCTTATGTAATTGATGTACTAAATTAAAGCAATTCAGTTATGATAAATTTAGTTTGTCAAGACTATGCTTTCCTTAGTCTTTAAGTCTTTCATCCTGCTTATCCTAAATGCTTACTGAACATGCCCATTTGTAGTTGATTAATTCAAAGGAGCGCAACCTGTAGGTATTATTTTCACTTTTGATCTATGCTACTCTAAGTATAGGGTAGTTATTCAGAACTAAAAAAAAAAAGTTAAATATTTCTAGTTGCTAAGGGGTTTTTCTATTCCCCTCCCCATCAATTTCTCTCACCCTAACACTAATATTCACTCTATTTTCTAACGAGATTATTTTCTTTTTCTTTTTTTAATTTTTTGTTACTATGTTCAATTAGTCAACATATAGTACATCATTAGTTTTTGATGTAGTGTTCAGTGATCGTTAGTTCCATATAATACGCAGCACTCATCACCACAGGTGCCTCCCTTAATACCCACCACCCGGTTACTCTATCCCGCCATCCCCTTCCCCTTCCCTTCTGTAACCCTCAGAGGGTTACTGAGGGTTAAAATGCAGAGATTCCCATTTAGTAGATCTGAGGTGGCGTCCAGACTTTTGCAATTCTAACAAACTCCCAAGTGACACTTCTGTTGCTGGGCTACAACCCACAATTAGAAGAACAAAGTATTTGGAACCAGTGATCCAGGGGCATAATGCTTTCCCCTTCCTTGTCAATTACTGAGTGATCTCCCCTGGAACCCATTAACCTGAGAATCACTTCTGGGTTTTAAAGACAAACTTTTGAGCAGAAAAGCAGGCTAGATATGTCAACCTAGGCATTTTGGTGTGGCTGCCATCTAGCTTTTACGTATATATCTATGTCTTTGGTGTATATGTCTATCTGAAGCAGGTCTTGCAGACATAGAGGTATTTGCACCACTGTCCCTCAGAGGTCATTATAGTTTTTAGATTCTATAAAGCCTGGATGGGGATGGGGGGGCGGGCATGGAAATGTTATAGTCTAGGTAAAACTATCAAGTCTTATGTATTCTATAACTTTGTTTTCTGATCTCATAATTTTTTTTTTTTAAGGATTTTATTTATTTGACAGAGATCACAAGCAGGCAGAGAGGCAGTCAGAGAGAGAGAGGAAGGGAAGCAGGCTCCCCGCTGAGAAAAGAGCCTGATGCAGGGCTTGATCCCAGGACCCTGAGATCATGACCCGAAGGCAGAGGCTTTAACTCACTGAGCCACCCAGGCGCCCCTCTAATCTCATAATCTTGTAATGTATCTTTTGTTTTATTTTTTCTTTATTTATACCCCAAATAATTCTTTAAAAATATTGAAACAGTTACCTTTTGCCTTCACATACATTTTTGAAGTTAAATGTATTATAGGGATAAGCCAGATTTTGTGGAGGATATATTTGAATCTAAACTAAATTGACAAAATACAGTATGAAAGTTATTAAGTGTATCACTTTCATAGTCATTCATTCTCACAAATATCTATAAATCACTTACTGTATGGGCCAAGCTTCATAGTAGGAACTACAAGGATATACATGGGAATACAAGGATTAGTAAAATAGTTAAATTTCCTTTTCTTGCCAATTACAGGCAATTTAACTGTTTAGTAAAAATAGCACATTGTGATAAGTATTATATCTGGGAAGTACAACACTATGGTAACACATACTTGGAGGAACTAACATGGCTGTTTCTAGTATTTCCACCTCTCTGTAAAATTCCTAATCTGTTCATAAATTAGATCCACTGAGTCTTTCAACATATAAACTATGTTTATTCTAAAGTCCCCGTCAGATAATTATAATACCTCATATATTTCTGAGTCTGAGTCTTTTGATTGCTTTATTTCCTAACGATAGATTATTTTCTTTGCTTCTTTGTATGTCTTATAATGTTTATTGAAATATAGACATCATGAGTAAAAACCCAGAGAATTAGGTAGATAATACTTACACCTGAAACTGGGCATTCCTCTTCTGTGCCATTAGTGTGAGCAGTTGAGACAATCTAACTCAAAGTTGAGTGGTGTTTCAGTTCCCTTGTTGTTGCTTATCTCCAGTGCATCACAAGCTTGAAGTTCTTCCAGTGATGGATTATTATCATCTTGGGCTTAGTGTAGGGCTCGGAGTGCTTGAAGGTATTTCTTATTGTCCCTATTCTTACCTCAGTTTTCAGCTGGCCTTGAGTAACTGTGCTATACTGGGGGCTTCTCCATGCTTTTGCTCCTTCCCTTTAAGTACTCTGCTGCAGCTCATTATCTGGTGCCAGGATCATAGTAGGGGTAAGATGGGATAGGTCTTTGGTCTTGTGGCTCCATCTCAGACTCAAGCAGGCCCTGTGGACATGGGACTTTGGAGTGTGGTTTTCTAAGCATCCCTTTACCTCCTTCACCAAAGTAGCTAACTTTATGATGGATCTTAAGCATTTCCTGAGCCTCCTTCAGTGGCATCAGACCTCTGCTTTATAGCTGTGCAGGAACCTGGATACAAGAATATTCCTCATCCACCTCCCCAAAGAGGAAAACTTTTGCTTCTGTTCTCCCAGCCTGGTCTTTGGTTCCCTCCTAATCTGAGGAAGACTTACCTCAAGGCAAGTCTTTTGCTTTTTATTAGACAGTTGTGCAGGAAGTCTGTCATTCCAGAGAAAACGAATCACAGCTTGCATGCCTAACCCACTGGTCTTTTGCCCAGCCCTCAATTTTTTACATAAGCACTCAGTGGAAACCTATGGAAAAGATTTTTTTAAGTCAATACAAATTTTAGCTAATTTCTTCTTCTTCTTCTTCTTCTTCTTCTTCTTCTTCTTCTTATTATTATTATTATTATTATTATTATTTTAACTACCTCCTTTTCCTATTCAGCCAAAGGTGAAACTGTTTGTTTTCTGTCTCCCCTTGGATTGATTGTTTCTATTTGGCATTTATTTCACTTGACAACATTGCTTCCTCAGCTCTCTGATGGACTCAAGAAAATTTATGATTTTGTAAATTACAGCTTTTTCCTGGTTGTTAGGATGGAAGTGATGTTCTGTTGTGGCTTTGCACCCTCTAAACAGACGATGCACAAAATAATTTAGCTTTCAAGAAAGAATCAGTAAGGTGTGTCATAAATACTCTTTTTGATTTGAGACCAGAGCATAATGTAACAATGGGAAAAAGGAAAGAAGAGCATTCAAGAGGAGGAGAGTATGTGTGAATACCCAGGAAACAGGAGACTAGAGAGAGTTCAATGTGGTCTAAAATTCATGTTAAGGATTTTAAACTTTACACTAAAACAAGTAAGTGGACATTTAAAAATTTTAAGTATAGAAGTGATGTAATGAAGTAGAATATTAATGTTATTTCTCATCTTGCTTTATGGAGAATGTAAGCAAAGAGAGGGTAGAATGTGAGAAAACCAGTTTAAAGGCTTTGCAACAGTCCACAGGCGAAATGCTAGTGATTCTTTCAGGATGGTGGCTATAGTGATGGAAAGAAGTGGGTAGACTCAAGATAAACCTGAGAGATGGAATCAGTAGAACTTGGTGAATAAGCTAGAACACACTTAAATATGAAGAAGCCCAGTAAATAAGAATTTCTACAGATTTTTTGGTGGGGATTGAATAACTAATCATTCAGTAAGTTGGACTGGTGACTAGAAAATAAGAATGAAAATTAAATGTAGGGGATCCCTGGGTGACTCAGTCAGTTAAGTGTCTGCTGTCAGGTCATGATTCTAGGGTCTTGGAATCAAGTTCCATATGAGGTGCCTTGCTCAGTGGGGAGCCTGCTTCTCCCTCTGCCTGCTGTTCCCCCTGCTTGTACTCACTCCCTTTCCCTCTCTCTCTTTCTGGCAAATGGATAAACAGAATCTTAAAAAAAAAAAAAAGAAAAGAAAAGAAAGAAAGAAAGAAAGTGCACAATTATTTCTTACACATTCACATTTTTTCATAAAAAAGATGAAGTAAATTCATTAGACATTCATTTTTACAGAATTGCTATTATTATATAGAAAATACTGGCAAAGAGTCAAAATGGCAGAGAAGTTGCAGGCTGAGACAGCATCAGGTAGCAGGAGATCAGCTAGATAGCTTATCAAACCATTCCAAACACCTACAAATCCAACAGGAGATTGAAGAGAAGAAGAGCAGCAATTCTAGAAACAGAAAATTGACCACTTTCTGAAAGGTAGGACTGGTGGGAGAAGTGAATCCAAAGCAAAGGGAAGATAGACCACAGAGGGAGGGGCCAGCTCCCAGCAAGTGGCAGAGCAACAGAGCACAAAATCAGAACTTTTGAAAGTCTGCTCCACTGAGGGACATTGCTCCAGAGGCTAAATAGGGGTGAAGCCCACATGGGGACAGAATGTCCTCAGGTCCCACAGGGTCACAGAAGGATCGGGGGTGTCTGAGTGTCACAGAGCTCACAGGTATTAGAGCAGGGAAGCCAACTACAGAGACGGAGCCAAGGAGTGAGCTCTCAACTCAGGGTTACCTTATTGTGATCCGAGGCACAGGTTACTGCTCTGTGTGCGGGGACCCCACAAGACCTGGGGAGACTCCCCTGGAAGAACTCAGGGATCTGCAGGGTTCAGAGACTCCAGGCAGGGCTGTGTGCCAGAGACAGAGTTCTTGGTCACAGACTGGGTGAGGTCGGAGCGCAGCTGGAGGACAGGGAGACGGGAGTGATTGAGCACTTTTCTCTGAGGGCGCACTGAGGAGTGGGACCCTGAGCTCTCGGCTCCTCTGGGCCAGAAATTGGGAGGCCACAATTTTCATTCCCATCATCTGGAACTCTAAGGAAAGCGTTCAGGGAACAAAAGTTCCCGAAAGTGAACCGAAGCACATTACTTAGCCTGGTCCCTGGTAAGGGCGGTGCAATTCCGCCTCGGGCAAGACATTTGAGAAACATTACAACAGTCCCCTCCCCAAGAAGATCAGCAAGAAATCCAGCCATGACCAAGTTCACTTATCAAGGAGAACAGCGGAATTCCGGAGGAGGAGAAAGCAAAGCATGGAATTCATGGCTTTCTCCCCATGATTCTTTAGTCTTGCAAAGTTAATTAATTTTTTTTTAATTTTTTTCTTCTGCTAATTTTTTTTAAACTTTTACCCTTTCTTCTTTTAACGTTTTTTTAACTAGTTTATCTTAACAATACCTTTCAAAAAAAAAAATCTTTTTGAACCTTCATTATTATAGTCACATTTTATCCTTCATTGTACCTAACTTTATTTTTTGTATACACATAGGGTTTTTTCTTCTAAAAAAAATTTGGGATACAACTTCTTCTAATAGATCAAAATATACCCTAAATCTAGCACAGGGCTTTGTTCTAGTCTCCAGCCTAAGCAAATTCTCTCCACTTTCTTTTTCTTTATTCTCCCAACCAACTTATCTTATCAATTCTTTTTTTAGAAATTAAAAAAATTTTTTTTCATCTTTATAGTCATATTCCATCCCTTCATCATGTTTATCCTTATATGTGTTTTTCATTCTTTAAAATTTTGGGAGGTAGTTTCTTCTAAGAGACCAAAATACTCCCAAAATTAAGTGGGTGAACCTGTTTTATTCACCAGTCTAATATATATATATATATATATATATATATATATATATATATATATTTTCTTTCTTATATTTTTCTTTATTTTTTTTTCTCTTTTTCTTTTTTTTTTTTTCTGAACTTCTTTTTCCCCACTTTCTTCCCCCCATGATTTGGGGTCTCTGTGATTTGGTTAAAGCACATTTTACTGGGGTCTTTGCCACCCTTTTAGTATTTTATTCACTCCTTTATGTATTATCTGGATAAAATGACAAGGCGGAAAAACTCACCACAAAAAAAAGAACAAGAGGCAGTACCGAAGGCCAGGGACCTAATCAATATGGACATTGGTAATATGTCAGATCTAGAGTTCAGAATGACTCTCAAGGTGCTAGCTGGGCTCAAAAAAGGCATGGAAGATATTAGAGAAACTCTGTCTGGAGAAAAAAAAGCCCTTTCTGGAGAAATAAAAGAACTAAAATCTAACTAAGTTGAAATCAAAAAAGCTATTAATGAGGCGCAGTCAAAAATGGAGGCTCTTACTGCTAGGATAAATGAGGCAGAAGAGAGAATTAGTGATATAGAAGACAAAATGACAGAGAATAAAGAAGCTGAGCAAAGAGATAAACAACTACTGGACCATGAGGGGAGAATTCAAGAGATAAATGATGCCATAAGATGAAACAACATTAGAATAATTGGGATTCCAGAAGAAGAAGAAAGAGAGAGGGGAGCAGAAGGTATATTGGAAGGAATTATTGTAGAGAATTTCCCTAATATGGCAAAGGGAACAAGCATCAAAATCCAGGAGGCACAGAGAACTCCCCTCAAAATCAGTAAGAATGGGTCCACACCCCATCATCTAATAGTAAAATTTACAAGTCTTAGCGACAAAGAGAAAATCCTGAAAGCAGCCTGGGAAAAGAAGTCTGTAACATATAATGGTAAAAATATTAGATTGGCAGCAGACTTATCCACAGAGACCTGGCAGGCCAGAAAGAGCTGGCATGATATATTCAGAGTACTAAACGAGAAAAACATGCAGCCAAGAATACTATATCCAGCTAGGCTATCATTGAAAATAGAAGGAGAGATGAAAAGCTTCCACGACAAACAAAAACTGAAAGAATATGCAAACACCAAACCAGCTCTACAGGAAATATTGAAAGGGGTCCTCTAAGCAAAGAGAGACCCTTTTACTAAAAGTAGTAGATCAGAAAGGAACAGAGACAATATACAGTAACAGTCACCTTACAGGCAATACAATGGCACTAAATTCATATCTCTCAATAGTTACCCTGAATGTTAAGGGGCTAAATGCCCCAATCAAAAGACACAGGATATCAGAATGGATAAAAAAAAATAAAAAAACCATCAATATGCTGTCTACAAGAAACTCATTTTAGACCCAAAGACACCTCCAGATTTAAAGTGAGGGAGTGGAAAACTATTTACATGCTAATGGACATCAAAAGAAAGCTGGGGTGGCAATCCTTATACCAGATCAATTAGATTTTAAGCCAAAGACTGTAATAAGAGATGAGGAAGGACACTATATCATACTCCAAGGGTCTGTCCAACAAGAAGATCTAATAATTTTAAATATCTATGCCCCTAACATGGGAGCAGCCAACTACATAAACCGATTAATAACAAAATCAAAGAAACACATCGACAATAATACAATAATAGTAGTGGACTTTAACACTCCCCTCACTGTAATGGACATATCATCCAAGCAAAAGATCAACAAGGAAATAAAGGCCTTAAATGACACACTGGACCAGATGGACATCACAGATATATACAGAACATTCCATCCCAAAGCAATAGGATAACACATTCTTCTCTAGTGCACATGGAACATTCTCCAGAATAGATCCTATCCTGAGTCACAAATCAGGTCTCAGCCAGTATCAAAAGACTGGGTTCATTCCCTGCATATTTTCAGACCACAATGCTCTGAAGCTAGAACTCAATCACAAGAGGAAATTTGGAAAGAATCCAAATACATGCAAACTAAACAGCATCCTTCTAAAGAATGAATGGGTCAACCAGGAAATTAAAGAAGAATTGAAAAAAAATTCATGGAAACAAATGATAATGAAAACACAACGTTCAAAATCTGTGGGACACAGCAAAGGCAGTCCTGAGAGGAAAATATATAGGGGTACAAGCCTTTCTCAAGAAACAAGAAAGGTCTCGAATACACAACTTAAAACCCTACGCATAAAGGAACTGGAGGAAGAACAACAAAGAAAGCCTAAACCCAGCAAAAGAAGAGAAATAATAAAGATCAGAGCAGAAATTAATGAAATAGAAGCCAAAAAACAAAACAAAACAAAACAAACAAAACAAAAAACAATAGAGCAAATCAACAAAACTAGGAGCTGGTTCTTTGAAAGAATTAATAAGATTGATAAACCCCTGGCCAGACTTACCAAAAAGAAAAGAGAAAATATCCAAATAAATAAAATCATGAATGAAAGAGGAGAGATCACAACCAACACCAAAGAAAAACAAACAATTATAATAACATATTATGAGCAACTATACGCCAGCAAATTTGACAATCTGGAAGAAATGGATGCATTCCTAAGGACATATAAACTACCACAACTGAACCAGCAAGAAATGGAAAACCTGAACAGACCCATAACCAGTAAGTAAATTAAAGCAGTCATCAAAAATCTCCCAACAAACAAGAGCCCAGGGCCAGACGGCTTCCCAAGGGAATTCTACCAAGCATTTAAAGAAAAATTAATTCCTATTCTCCTGAAACTGTTCCAAAAAATAGAAATGGAAGGAAAACTTCCAAAATCATTTTATGAGGCCAGCATTACCTTGATCCTAAAACCAGACAAGGATCTCATCAAAAAAGAGAATTATAGACCAATATCCTTGATGAACACAGATTTGAAAATTCTCACCAAAATATTAGCCAATAGGATCCAACAGTACATTAAAAGGATTATTCACCATGACCAAGTGAGATTTATTCCAGGGCTGCAAGATTGGTTCAACATCCACAAATCAATCAATGTGATACGATACATTAATAAAAGAAAGAACAAGAACCGTATGATACTCTCAATAGATGCTGAAAAAGCATTTGACAAAGTACAGCATCCCTTTCTGATCAAAACTCTGCAAAGTGTAGGGATAGAGGGTCCCTACCTCAATATCATCAAAGCCATCTATGAAAAACCCCCCGCAAATATCATTCTCAATGGAGAAAAACTGAGCTTTTCTGCTAAGGTCAGGAACATGGCAGGGATATCCATTATCACCACTCTATTCAACATAGTAATAGAAGTCCTAGCCTCAGCAATCAGACAACAAAAAGAAATTAAAGGCATCCAAATCAGGAAAGAAGAAGTCAAACTCTCACTCTTTGCAGATGATATGATACTATATGTGGAAAACCCAAAGACTCCACTCCACATCTGCTAGAACTTGTACAGGAATTCAGTAAAGTGTCAGGATACAAAATCCATGCACAGAAATCAGTTGCGTTTCTATGCACCAACAACAAGACAGAAGAAAGAGAAATTAAGGAGTCAACCCCATTTACAATTGCACCCAAAACCACAAGATACCTAGGAATTAACCTAACCAAAGAGGCAAAGAATCTGTACTCAGAAAACTATAAAGTACTCATGAAAGAAATTGAGGAAGACACAAAGAAATGGAAAAATGTTCCATGCTCATAGATTGGAATAACAAATATTGTGAAAATGTCTATACTACCTAAAGCAATCTACTCATTTAATCCAATCCCTATCAAAATACCATCCATTTTTTTCAAAGAGATGGAACAAATAATCCTAAAATTTATATGGAACCAGAAAAGACCTCAAATAGCCAAAGGAATATTGAAAAAGAAAGCCAAAGTTGGTGGCATCACAATTCCAGACTTCAAGCTCTATTACAAAGCTGTCATCATCAAGACAGTATGGGACTGGCACAAAAACCAACACATAGATCAGTGGAACAGAATAGAGAGCCCAGAATAGACCCTCAACTCTACGGTCAACTAATCTTCGACAAAGCAGGAAAGAATGTCCAATGGAAAAAAGACAGCCTCTTCAACAAATGGTGTTGGGAAAATTGGATAGCCACATGCAGAAAATGAAACTGGACAATTTCCTTACACCACACATGAAAATAGACTCAAAATGGATGAAGGACCTCAATGTGAGAAAGGAATCCATCAAAATCCTTGAGGAGAACACAGGCAGCAACCTCTTCGACCTCAGCTGCAGCAACTTCTTCCAAAGAACATCGCCAATGGCAAGGGAAGCAAGGACAAAAATGAACTATTAGGATTTCATCAAGATCAAAAGCTTTTGCACAGCCAAGGAAACAGTTAACAAAACCAAAAGACAAATGACAGAATGGGAGAAGATATTTGCAAATGACATCTCAGATAAAGGGCTAGCATCCAAAATCTATAAAGAACTTATCAAACTCAACACCCAAAAAACAAATAATCCAATCAAGAAATGGGCAGAGGACATGAAGAGACATTTCTGCAAAGAAGACATCCAGATGGCCAACAGACACATGAAAAAGTGCTCCACATCACTCAGCATCAGGGAAATACAAATCAAAACCACAATGAGATACCACCTCACACCAGTCAGAATGGCTAAAATTAACAAGTCAGGAAATGACAGATGCTGGCAAGGATGTGGAGAAAGGTGAGAATGCAAGCTGGTGCAACCACTCTGCAAAACAGCATGGAGGTTCCTCAAAAAGTTGAAAATAGAGCTACCCTATGACCCAGCAATTGCACTACTGGGTATTTACCCTAAAGATATAAATGTAGTGATCCGAAGGGGCACGTGCACCCAAATGTTTATAGCAGCAATGTCCATAATAGCCAAACTATGGAAAAAACCTAGATATCCATCAACAGATGAATGGATAAAGAAGATGTGGTATATATACACAATGGAATATATGCAGCCACCAAAAGAAATGAAATCTTGCCATTTGCGACGATGTGGATGGAACTAGAGGGTATTATGCTTAGTTAAATAAGTCAGTCACAGAAAGATGACATATTGTATGATTTCCCTGATGTGAGGAAGTTGAGAAGCAACATGGGGGGTTTGGGGGGTAGGAAAAGAGTAAATGAAAGAAGATGTGATCTGGGGGGAGACAAATCATAAGAGACTCTTAATCTCACAAAACAAACTGAGGGTTGCCAGGGAGAGGGGGGTAGGGAGAGGGTGGTTGGGTTATGGACATTGGGGAGGGTATGTGCTATGGTGAGTGCTGTGAAGTGTGTAAACCTGGCGATTCACAGACCTGTACCCCTGGGGCTAATAATACATTATATGTTAATAAAAAATAAAAATTAAAAAAAAAGAAAATATTGGCAAACCTCAGCTCAAGTAGTATATTTTTAAAACACTTTTAAAAGATGTATTTTTGAATATTTAATTTGTTTAAATATGTAAGAAAACTTATGTTTTTTGTTTTTTTTTAAAGTCATGACTGGTGTTCATTAGAGTAGAACTAGTCCATTTCCTACAACCTCCTGTCTTCTTAGCAAGCAGCAAGTTTCTAGAACCTGGATCAAGTGGAACAAAATTCCATTTCTGCACAGACCAAAAGGTGACTTACTACTCAAGACTTCACAAAGGAAGCAGGTAGTTTAAATTAAGCCATAATGTGTAATCTGGAAATTATACTCAGTATTTTGTATGTATAGCATATTTTATATTTTTCTGAAATTTAAATATTTGGTAACATTTATTTTTTTAAATTTTATTTATTTATTTGTCAGAGAAAGGAAGAGAGAGAGAGAGCCTGAGCAGGCAGAGGGAAAAGCAGACTCCCTGCTGAGAAGGGAGCCCAATGCTCAAGAGATGAGCCACCCAGGCATCCCTATTTGGTAACATTTATTAGGAATATTATTGTTTTGGGCACCTGGGTCACTCAGTTGAGCATCCAAGTCATGATTTCAGCTCAGGTCATGATCTCATGGGTTGTGGGATAGAGCCTCCAATAGGCCCTGCACTCATTGGGGAGTCTGCTTGAGATTCTCTTGCTCTGCCCCTCCCCCAACACCTGTGCTCTCACTCTCTCTCTCAAATAAATCAACAAATCTTTAATAAAAAGAATACTGTTGTTTTAAGATATTAGCAATTATTGATGTTTTGTAGTTTCATTAAACAAGTTCTCCTTGGGTACTTGACATCATGGGTATTTATTGAAATAGTTTGACTATAAACACTGTACTGGCAGAGGATCAACTCTTTCTCTTAGACTTTATATTCCTTTCTCAGATTCTAGAATCTTCATCTCCTAATGTCTGTCTTTCTCTCACCTATCTTATGTAATCTGTACTTATAAGCAAATATGCTAGAATTTATTTTTATCTTTATTTTATTTATTTTATTCAAATATTTGAGGAATTATATATACATATACATATATTTGCACACCTGTGTTGTGCCCCTTTCTGTTAATTTTAGAGATGCACACTTCATAAGAGCAAAGGGCAAGTCTCCTTTTGCTCATCACTCTTCCTCTAATCCCTTGACTAACCCTGGAAATTAAATAGGTACTCTGAAATTATTTACTGAATAAATGAGTGAAATAATAAATGAAAGCAGTAAATATTTTAAAATCTTACAACAATATTTGATGTCCATGTTGATTGCCCCTTGGCTGATGTCTTCATCCCCGAGTTCTTTGCTGGTATGTATTTCTCTTTTTGCTCTGTTTTGCTGCTACTTATCAGAACTTGGTCTTTTAGAGGAGCTCTTATATTTTCCTCTCCACTTCCCTCCTTTCATTTGCAAAATGTAGACAAAAATGGATAAATTTTAATTTCAACTTCTTCTTTCATCCACGAAAACACTTGATTTATATTATTCTAACATCTTTTGTCTCTTTAATTTGTATTAATTATTGAAAGACTTAACTCTTCACTACTATGAAGATTTCTAAGCCCATTGTTTTTCTAAGCCATTAGGAAAATAATGATGTTTCTCAGTCCTTAAATCTCTGGGAGTGACTAGATTAGTCCCTAGAACATTACTGAAAATGGAGTTTTCTCTAGTTACAATGAGTTAATGAGTCTCTAAAATATTTCAATTTACTTTAAAGTATTTTAACAGATAGGGAGTAAAAATTATTTTCATACACTCCATTTCTCAGGAAAAGGGTCTATTTATCTAAATTTTGTAGACAATTAAAGTCTTATATGTTTAATACAAATAAAAAGACGTGACACATTGGATCAGCTTTTATAAATTTAAAAAATGTGTATACTCTAAGATATTTTAGAGAATCTTAGAGCAAGATCTGCTTTGTAGGAAAGATGGGGAAAAGAGAAAATATAGATGAGAAACAGATTTTAAAAATTTAATAAGAACAAAGAAAATAATGTACATTTCTTTCAAATTGTTAAGTATAGTCAATAGAACTGTGTTTGAGGGCTTTCTTTTTTTAGGATTTTATTTATTTATTTGACAGAGAAGAGACCACAAGTAGGCAGAGAAGCAGGTAGAGAGAGAGAGAGGAGGAAGCAGGCTCCCTGCTGAGCAGAGAGCCCGATGTGAGGCTCCATCCCAGGATCCTGAGATCATGACCTGAGCCGAAGGCAGAGGCCTAACCCACTGAGCCACCCAGGTGCCCCTTGAGGGCTATTTTAAACAGAAAATCACCCATAAAAATCACAAAAATGTGAAAAATGTCTCAGTACATAGATTGCTGAAAGGACACTTGTTTACTATATGTGCATGGTAGGTAACTCAATTTTTTTCCCACTCTGTCCATATATGACAAAATCAAATCAAGTATTGATTTTGGAGTTATAAATAAAATTTAGCAAGTAGGAAAATACACAAATACAGAATCTGAAAATAATGAAGCTCAACTCACTGTCTCTGATGATCTAGAACATCTTTAGGGAATTGTTCACCTCCCAGGGTGGTCCTGATGATAGCCTACTGCCCTCCACCTCTCTCTGCAGCACAATGCTGTTAAGGATGTGTGATTTATCCTTAACTTTACTGTGAGTTCTAGGTAAACTCTGACCCAAGTAGAGTGGAGGTAATGAGTAGTGAATTGTTAGTGTACAGAAGGTTTATAAATGAACAGAGTTATGAAAAGAAGTCTATTTAATCGACTTCAAATGTAGCTAACTGATGTTCTTCATAGCTCTCTGGGAAATATGAGTGCAAGGGATTGGCATGGGGAAGAAACAAGTGTGGAAGACTCTAGGCTTGGTTTCTAACTTTGCTTTAGTTCAGTTCATATGTATTTAATTTAAATCACATTTGTTTAAGATCTACTTTATGCCAAAGTTTTATGGTTACGTTTTTTTAAAGCAACTGAATGTACTGAATCTGAGATACATTTCAGTTACTAGGTCATAAAGGGAGCATTTATATATATCTCAAATGTCTGAGGATGCTAAGCAACAGGGGATTAAGAAACCAAATTAGATCTCTGGCAATATATTTGAAGTAAGGTGAGAAGGTTTATGAAAAGGTAAAATTATTGGTGACAGCCCTGCAGGTTTGAAAATATTTACTTTGAACTATTTAATACAATTGAATAGTTTTGCACATACGATAATCTGTGCCTTAGTAATTACTACAAAAAGAAAAATAAAGATGTCTTAAACATTTTTAAAAATCAGTAAAAGGCGGCCACCTGGGTGGCTCAATCAGTGGAGCAAGAGATCTTGGTTTTGGCTCAGGTTGTGAACTCAGGTCTTAGGATGGACGTTTTGTGCTTTGGGTTTTGTGCTCAGCAAGGATTCTTCTTGTCCCTCTCCTTCCAATACTGCCCCTCTTTCCATGCATACACACACACACACACACACACACACACTCTCAAATAAATAAATAATAAAAATCTTTTAAAAAATCAATAAAAGAATTTGTTTCAAAATTTGTTATTAGAATATGGTAGACTATTTCTTATAAAATTTTGATCCTGTCCACATATGTCAGAAAGGACCAAAAGCTGTTTTTTTCCCTTGAAGAATTGTTTTTTAAGCTTTTGAAATGTATTTATAACTTGATTTTGAAATGTATTTATAACAGGAAACAGGATTCAATCATCACACACACAAAAAAAATAATAATGAACACTACCTTAAAACTACCTTGTAGTTTTAAGAAAATATTTTGGGTTCTGAAGTCAGACAGGAAAAAAAAAAGTTATCCCCAAAAGTTTGAAAAATTATCTTGCTGTCAGAGATATATCTCACCAAGAATATTTTTATTATTTTGCTTATTGAGTTTGATGAACCCTCTCTGGAAATACTTAATTATCACTTTGATTTAATTAGGTAGAAAAAAAAATATTTAGGTCAAATTTCCCTAGAGCTGCATATTCTGAGAATCCTTAATATGTGCCAATAAGTATGTTGGTAATAGAAACATAGTTGAGGACTTTACACCAGATTTGTTATGCTTTGATTAGGATACAACATATTTACTTAAGGTGCAATTTTAGCTTATGCACGTGTCACACATTGTACTGCAAGACACATATAGTTTGGAAAACACAGAACAAGAACCTTGTTAGTATCAGTTGTTGCCCAGATGTAAACTTGGGCAACATTTACAATTTATGATCAGTTGTGATGTTTCAGGTTTTCTACTTCCTATTTCTTATTTATTTACATGAATGTTTATTTTAATTATCTTAGTCACAGTTAAAAATAATAACGCAATAATGCATCAGCAAAAATGATTGAGTAAAGAACTTCTAAACCCTTCCCTCCATGAAAACCATGAAAAAACCGGCAAGAACTATCAGAATCAACTTTCAGAACTATGGAAAATAATGAGAAGCTTGCAACAACCCAGTTAGCCTGGTAAGAATAGTGAGTACTTTAAGTTACTATAAACCCATCTCTCACTCCCCAGTTCAGTTGAAGCCTTGAAATTAAAAACCTGAATTTATTGTACTAGTACCATAAAGAAAAGAACAAATCTGATTTGCAAATTATTGTTACTTCATCTTCCTAGAGGTTCTGTATAAGACACAGTGAGAAGGCTTGTCTTTATCTTATCTGACTGAAACTTTCCTTTGCTCTGCTGCTGTCCAGGGGCATTTCTTAAAAACATTTACAGGGAAAAGGTTTATAGCTGCTCTCTGAAACAGTGGGTAATTGTGAAAACAATAGACCAACCAAAATCCTGAGTGGGAAGGCTAAGAAATGAGATACCTTGAGGCATTGGTTCTTTGAAAAGCCCTTATATATTAAGAGAATCTAAAATCCACATGCATACCCAGCATTGTGCATATGATCATGAAAGACCTGAGAAGTCCCTAAGTTTTCACCTCCAGCTGACCCTGCAACACTGGGCAAGCAGGAAGTGAAGGAGAGAGTGTAAACTTCTTGACTGAGTGTTAGTGGCATACCCCAACAAAAGCAGAACCCATTGGCAAAGACTAGGAATTCTTCCTGGTTCCAAGCATTTAAGAAAATCACTATCCTACCATTAGCTTACCACTAAGGTAATGGAATGGAGATATCAGTGGTCACACACAATAAAAACAGCAGATTTTATGGAATTAATTAAGAAAAGGCACCAAACAAATAGTAACTACAATGAGCAACAACAAACCCTGAGGAACAGGGGCAGAGGAGATTTCTGACTTGCAGAGTTGCCATATTACAATGTAAAAATGTCCATATTTCTACAAACTCACCAGCACATGAAGAAATAAGAAATTATGGTCCATGCACTGGAAGAATCACAAACAATAGAAATTATTACTGAGGAAGCACAGATATTGGATTTACTCAACAAAGGCCCTAGATAGCGCTTTTAAATATGTTTGAAGAGCAAAAGATCATTTTAGATTTAAAGGACTAAAGCAAAATAAGAAAACAATGTTTTAGCAAATAGAGAATATTAACAGAGATTGAAATGATAAAAATTAACCACATAGAAATTCTGAAGTTAAAAAATGCAGAAATTGAAATGAGAAATTCACTGGGTTGCGCAACAACAGATTTGAACTGGCAGAAAAAATAGTGAACTTGAAAATAGGTTAATTGAAATTATTCAACTTGAAGAGCATAAAGAAAAAAAAAAAGAAAGAAAAATTAACCAAGCCTAAGAAACCTGTGAGACACCACCAGCTATACCAACATAAGCACAATAGGAGTCCCAGAAAAGACAGAGGAAGGACTGAAGGACTATTTGAGGAAATAATGACTGAAAATTTACCAATTTTGATGAAAAAAAGTTTATATTTCAATGAAATAATTTCAATGCACTCCAAGCAAGATAAGCTCAAAGAGGTAGAGACCATGACACATCATCAACTATCAAAAGCCAAGAACAAAGAATGTTGAAACGAGCAAAAGAGAAACAACTCATCACATGTAAAGGGTGTTCAATAAGATTAACAGTTGGTTTTTCATCAGCAATTGTAGAAGCCAAAAGATAAGTGGGATGATATATTCAGAGTGCTAGAAAAAAAATTATTAAAAAATTATAAAATTATAAACCAGGAATCCTATATGTTGCTAAAATGTCCTTCAAAAGTGAGAGAAATTAAGATATTTCCATATAAAAATATGGAGAGAAAAGTGAAAGCAGACTCGCCCTTCAAGAAATGATAAATGGAGTCTGTCAGGCTGAAATGAAAGGTCGTAATGAACTCCAGTAAAGATAACTACACAGATAAATATTAAAGGCAGTATTGTGTTTTTGTTTGTAACAGTTTTATTTTCCTATCTAATTTAAATGACAATTGCAGAAAGCATTACTTGTTAACTTATGTTCATGACCATACTTTGTATAAAGATATAATTTGTGGTAATAACAACATATGAAGAGTATAAAGGAAGTATAAAAGAAGCTATAAACAACTGTACAACTTAGATAACATAGTTGAAATAGACAAATAGCTTTAAAAAAACCACCAACTACCAAAACAGTCTCAAAAAAGAGTTAATAAATCTGAATACACTGTAACAAGTAATTTAAAATCTTCCCACAAAGAAAATCCCAGGGCCAGATGGTATTTCTAGCATTATGTTTTATTTTTAGCACTTTTCTTTTTCTTTTTTTCTTATATTTTTACTCGGGTAAAATTAACCTACAGTTTTACATTAGCTTCAGCGTGCAATATAATGATTGAACAGTTCTATCTATTTCTCATTGCTTATCAAGATAAATACACTCTTAATCCCCTGTATCTGTTTTCCCAATCTCTCCATTCACCTCCCTGGCAACCACTAGTTGATTCTCTGCATTTAAGAATCTGTATAATTTTGTTTGTCTCTTTTTCTCTTTGTTCGTTTTGTTTCTTAAATTCCACATACGAGTGAAATCATATGGTACTTGGCTTCCTCTGTCTGATATATTTCACTTAGCATTAGAGCCTGTTGCTGTGAATGGCAAGACTTCATTCTTTTTTATAGCAGAGTAATATTACAGAGTATATATGCCACACCTTCTTCATTCATTCATCTATGGAGAGACACTTGGATTGCTTCCATATTTTGGCTATTATACATACTGCTGCAATAAACATAGTGGTGAATATATCCTTTTGAATCAGTTTTTTCATTTTCTTTACATACATACCCAGTAATAGAATTAATTATTCCTATGATAATTCTATTTTTAATTTTTTGAAGAACGTCCATACTATTTTCCACTGTAGTTGCACCAATTTGCATTCCCACCAGCAGGGCATGAGGGTTTCTTTTCCTCAACATTGTCATCAACACTTGCTATTTCTTGGGTTTTTTATTTTAGCCATTCTTTCAGGTATAAGATGATGTCTCATAGTTTTAATTTGCATTTTCCTGATGATTAGTGATGTTGAGCACCTTTTCATTTGTCTCTTGTCCCTCTCCATGCCTTCTCTGGAAAAATGTCTATTCATGTACTCTGCCCATTTTTAAATTGCATTATTTGGAGTTTTTTTATATTGAGTTCTATAAATTCTGTACATATTTTGGATATTAATTTTTTTAGTCACAGTAGTTCAATTTTGCTTTTGTTTCCCTTGCCTCAGCAGACATACCTAGAAGAATGTTTCTTTCTGTGGGGCTTGAACTCACAGCCCTGGAGATGAGGACCTGAACTGAGATGGAAAGTCAGACGCTTAACCAACTGAGCCACCCAGGTCCCCCTTTAAAATGGTTTCAGTGGCCTATGTTAAGAAACTACCGACTTTTTTCTTCTAGGATTTGTGATTTCAGGTGCTTAGTCCACTTTGAGTTTATTTTTGTGTATGATGTAAGAAAGCAGTCCATTTTCATTCTTTTGCATGTAGCTGTCCAGTGTTCCCAGCACTATTTGTTGAAGACACCTTTTCCATTGTATATTCTTGCTTCCTTTGTGGAAGATTAATTAACCATACAAGTGTGGATTCAATCCTGAGCTATCTATTCTGTACAGATCTATGTTTCCGTTTTTGTGCCAGTACCATGTTTTGATTACTACAACTTTATAGTATATCTTGAAATCTTGGTTGTGGTACCTCCAGTTTTGTTCTTTTCCTTTTAAGACTAGTTTGGCTATTCAAAGTATTTTCTGGTTCCATACAAATTTTACGATTATTTCGGTTAGGTCTGTAAAAACTGTTGTTGGTGTTTTCACAGGGATTGCTTTAAATCTATAGACTGCTTTTGGTAGTATGGGCACTTCAACAATATTGGTATTGTTCCAGTCCATAAGCATGGAATATCTTTCCATTAGTTTGTGTCATCTTCAGTTTATTTAATCAATGTTTTGTAGTTTTGTGACTACAGATCTTTCACCTCCTTGGTGAAGTTTCTTCCTAAGTGCTTTATTCTTTTTGGTGTAATTGTAAATGGAATTTTTTAAAAATTTCTCTTTCTGCTACTTAATTATCAATGTATAGAAATGCAAAAGATTTCTGTATATTAATTTTATATCCTATGACTTTCTGATTTCATATATCAGTTCTAGTACTTTTTGGTATAGTCTTTAGGGTTTTCTATATACAGTAACTGCAAATGGTGAGTTTTATGTCTTCCTTACCAATTAGGATGCCTTTTTTTTTCCTTGTCTCATTGCTGTGGCTAGGACTTCCAGTACCAGATTAAATAAAAGTGGTAAGAGTGGACATCCTTGTCTTGTTCCTGATGTTAGAGGAAAAGCTCTCAGTTTTTAACCTTTGAATTAAGATGGTAGTTGTAGGTATTTCATATATGGCCTTTATTATGTTGAGGTATGTTCTGTCTATACCTACTTTGTTGAGTTTTTATCATGAACAGAAGTTGCTCTTTGTCATATGCTTTTCTTGAATCTGTTGAGTTGGTCATATGGTTTTTATCCTTTCCTGAAGCAGGGCTTGATCCCAAGACCCTGGAATCGTGAACTGAGCCAAAGGCAGGCACTTAACTGACTGAACCACACAGGTGCCCCTCAAGGTAATTATTGATAGTTACTTACTGCCATTTTATTAAGTGTTTTACAGTTGTTTTTCTGGTTCTTCTCTGTTTTTTCTTCTCCTTCTTTTTCCTTATGGTTCGATGACTTCTTTAGTAATATGCTTGGATTCCTTTCTTTTTATTTCTTTTTGTATTTATTACAGGTTTTTGATTTGTGATGACCATTAGGCTCATATAAAACATATTATGCATATAGCAGTTTGTATTAAGTTGATGGTCCCTTTAAGTTTGAATCCATTCTAAAAGTACAAAATTTTTACTCTGCCCCTCATGGTTTATGTATATGATATCATACTTTACATCTTTTTATTTTGTGAATCCCTTGATTGATAATGTGTAGATATAACTGATTTTACTGCTTCTGTGCTTTAACCCCCACACTGGTTTTATAAGTGCTTAATCTGTTATTATATTTGTATTCACCTGTGAAACTTTTTCCTTTCATAATTTTCTTATTCCTGGTTATGACCCTTTTTTTTCCACTCAAAAGAACCCCTTTGGCATTTCTTGTCTGGTTGGTTCAGTGGTGATACATTCCTTTAACTTTTGTTTGTCTGGGAAACTCTTTCTCTCTTTTAGTATTCTGAATGATAGCCTTGCTGGTTAGAGTATTCTTTTTTTTTTTTTTTAAGATTTTATTTATTTATTTGACAGAGAGAAAAAGATCACAAGTAGACAGAAGCAGGCAGAGAGAGAGGGGAAAGCAGGTTCCCTGATGAGCAGAGAGTCCAATGCAGGGCCCTATCCCAGAACCCTGAGATCATGACCTGAGGTGAAGGCAGAGGCTTAACCCACTGAGCCACCCAGGCACCCCTGGATAGAGTATTCTTGATTGCGGATTTTTTTTTCCTTTGAGCACTTTGAAGTTAAGCCCCACTAGTTTTCAAATCTAAATGTTGCAGGGACCCATCTTCCCAGTGTAGGTCCCCTGTGTCTGGGTTGACTAATGTGAGGTATGCTCCTCTCCCTTCTCTATGCTTATGTTGCCCTTTCCATTTATGGTTAGTCTCAGCTGGAGTTTGGTTCCTGACTCATATCTCTAACCTCCTACCCATTTCAGTGTGGCTTCCTCTCTAGGGTTAACTGTGGAAAGTCTGTTCTTCCAGTCTTCAGGCTGTTTTCTGGGTTAATTACACTCAAGTGGCTGTTACCTAGCTGTGTCCATGGGATGAAGTGAGTTTAGCATCCTCCTACTCTGCTATCTTTCTAGAAATCTCCTAGCAAAGATTTAAAGAGTAATTAATGTTAATCATTTTCAAACACTTCCAAAAAATAGAAAGAACACTTTTTCATTCTTTCTGAGGCCAGCCTTACACTGATTACAAATCAAATACAAATAGCACAATAAATGAAAATTACAGATGAAATGAAATGAAATGAAAATTACAGTATCCCCTACAAAGATGGACGTAAAATTCTCCAGCATATACTTACAAACTGTGTCTATCCGTATATTGAAAAAAAATGTTACACAATGATCAAGAGAAATTATCCCAGCAATACAAGGTTTTTTCCAACATCACTCAATGTGAATAGAGTGAAGAGAAAAAAAAAGATGATCGTCTCAACACATGCAGAGAAAACATTTGATAAAATTCAACAGCCTTTTATGATTAAAAAAATATATATATACCCAATAAACCAGGAATGGAAGGGGACTTCTTCAACCCAATAAAGGATATCTATGAAAAACCAATAATGAAAGACTGAATGAAAGTTTTCCCCCTGAAGTCAGGAAAAAAATAAGTGTCAACTTTCATCATACCTATCCAACGTTGAACTAGAAATTGTAACTAGGGTAATTAGATATGAAAAATAGTTAAAAGGCATCAAAATTGGGAAGGAAAAAGTGAAATATTTCCTATTTATGGATGGCTTGATTTTATATACAGAAAACCCTGAAGTACTCACAAACATACTCTTGAAGCTAATAGCATGCTAATGAGCATGTTCAGCAAAATTGCAAGATATAAATTAATATATGAAAATTAGTTCCATTGTTGTATACAAGCAACAAAAAAATGAAGAAACTAGTTCCATCTACAATAATGTCAAAAAGAAGAAAATACTTAGGAATAAATTTAACTGAAGAAGTGTATGACTTATACACTGAAAACTAAAAAACATTATTGAAAAAATTTAAAAAATCAGATAATTAGAAAGATCTTATAGTCATGAATCAGAAGATTTAATGTTGTTAAATGGCAATACTCCTCAAACTAATCTACAATTTAGTGAAATCCCTATAAATACCCAACAGCCAGTTTTGAGGAGGAAATGGAAAAGCCAATCCTCAAATTCATATTGAATTGGATGGGATTCCAAATAGCAAAAACAATCTTGAAAAAGAACAAAAATTTTTATTGTACTTTTTTATTTCAAAAACCAAACAGGTACTGGCATAGGGATAGACATATAAATAAACCAATAGAATGCAATTGAGAATTGAGAAAACCAGACATCTACAGCCAAATAGTATTTGACAAAGATGCCAAGACCATTAATGGGGAAAGAATAGTCTTTTCAACAAAGGATTCTGGGATTAATGGATAGCCACCTGCAAAAAAAAAAAAAAAAAAAAAAAAAAAAAAAAAAAGACGCCTACTTCACTATGCAAAAATGTTAATTAAATATTGAACAATGACCAATTTTAAGAACTAAAAATATGAAACTCTTAGAAGGAAATATAGATATAAATCTTCATAACGTTGGAAAAGGAAATGATTTTTTGCATATGTTACCAAAAGCAGAAGCAACTACAACCACAACACTGTCACCACCACAACAAAATAGATGTATTAGACTTCATCAAAATTATTTTGCACATCACAGCATACTATCAAGGAAGTAAAGATACAACCCACAGAATGGGAGAAAATACTTGCAAATTATGTGTTTAACAAGGTTCTAGTATTCAGAACATATAAATAACTCTTAAAACTTAACAAAAAGATGCAGTTACAGTGGAAAACAGTTCCTCATCAATTTAAAGATAGTATGACCATATGACCCACTAATGCCACTCCTAAGTATATACCCAAAAGAATTGAAAACAGGTATTCAAACAAATAACTGGACACAAATCTTCATGGTAGTACTGTTCACAACAGCCAAAGGGTAGAAATAATGTACATGTTTATCAAGGGATGAATGGATAAGCCAAATATGGTATATCTATAAATGAAATACTATACAGTCATAATAAAGAATGAAATACTGATGAAATACTGATACATGCTATGACACGGATGAACCTTGAAAACATTATGCCAAGTAAAAGAAGCCACACATTAAATACCACATATTTTATTATTCCATTTATATGTAATGTCCAGAATAGGCAAATCCAAGAAACAAAGAAGTAGATTTGTGATTCCAGAAGTAGGGAAAGGGTAGAATGAGGAATAACTACTCAGTGAGTATGGATTTCCATTTGGGATCATGATAAAGTCTAGATGGTAGTGATGGCACAACATTCTGAACATACTTAATGCCATTGAATTGAATTTTAACCACTTTAAAATGGTCAAAAGAGTAAATTGTTATATATATTTTACCACAGTTAAAAAAAAATCTCAAGAAGAAGCAAACAATTCCAATAAAAATGGGCAAAGGATTTGAATAGACATTTCTCAAAAGAAGATAAACAAATGCCTGAAAAGCACTTTGAAAGACTAAACATCACTAGTCATTAGGGAAATGCAATGATGACTAAACATCATTAGTCATTAGGGAAATGGAAATCAAAGCCACAAAGAGAACCCACTTTATATCCACTAGCATGGCTCTAATAAAGGGGGGGAGGTTTAAATACAAGTTTTGACAAGGATTGGGAATATTAGACCTTTATGTGGTGTTAATTGGCTTGTAAAATGGTTGTGTCTATAAAAAGCAATTTGGCTGTTCCTCAAACAGTTAAAGATGGAGTTACCACAGGTCCAGCAATTCCACTGCTATATATGTATCCAAGAGAAGTGAAATCATATTTCCACACAAAAACCTGTGCAAGAATGTTCCTAGCAGTGTTATTTGTAATAGCGGAGAAGTGGAGACAAACCAAACTGTTCATCAACTAATTGATGAATAAAGAAAATTAAGTGTTATCCATACAATGGATTATCATTTGGCTGTACAAAGGAATGAAGTACTTATACCTGCTATATAACATGGATGAAGCTTGAAAACATGCTAAGTGAAAGAAACCAGGTGCAAAAGGCTACATTTTATATGATTTTGTTTACATGATTTGCGTCTAGAAGAGGCAAACCAGTTAGTGGTTTCCAGGGGCTGGGGAAGGGAGGAGTAGAGAATGACTACTTAATGGTATGAGGATTCCTTTCGAGGTGATGAAAAAGTTTCAAAATTGGATAGTGTAATGATTGCATGGCATTGAGAAGATACTAAAAACCACTGTATTATATGTTTTAAAATGATTAACATGATGAGGTTTTATGTTATGTGAAGTTTATCTCAAATAAAAATAATTATTATAGTACATGTGTATCTAAATCATCATTGTCAAAGAACTAGTCATTATATTTTTAGTTGTTGACAACACAGATATGATCTCTTTCTGAACAGCTTAAAACTTTGTTTCCTGGGTATCTGCCATAATGAGAAACTTTGAAATTCATCTTACTTTTTGGGATTCCTCTTAGTTGAGCTACACAGCTGAAAGTAAGTCTAAGTTCAATGTGAAACTTATACCCATTTTTGTTGTAGTGGTTGACATTCTATGACTAAGTGGTGAGTCCATTCTCACTACATTATATCCAGGCTAACCTTCATGCCAGCTCCCCTTCCTGTCCAACATATTGCTACTATGCTGGATCTCAGCTGTTGCTGTTTACACCATGTGCACTTCAGTTGCTAGCTAGTTCTTTACTCTTAACAAAAACAACAGCAAAACAAGAGCAAAACTGATGCAATAGTTCTGGCCGTAAAATTGCTTTCAGGATGACAGTATTTTTCCCTTATAATCCCACCCCAGCCCTCTGTCAAGTGCTCTAAATGCAGCAACACAGCTGTTGAAAGGGACTCTGAAAACAGAAAGAAAAGTGGGTTCCTGGTTGACAGGTGTAGGGTTAGATAAAATTTGACATAATTGCAACTGTGCTTCTTAGTCAATGAGCATCACTTTGGAGCAACAGATTGTAAAATACCAATGGTGATGATTGAGTAAAGACAAAGGATGAATGATGTCTTTCAGTATAAAAGTTATGTAGAATTTTAGAATATATGGAAAAGTATCATACATACTTATGAAGCTTAGGTTACCATATTAATCATACAATTGCAGAAACAAACTAATAGAAGCATCTTACCAGTCATCATTGTGTTAAAGACATCCCCAAGCAAGTAACTTATTTCCTTTGGAACATGTCTTGTGAGATTCTTGCCTAGAATATTAACACCTTGTTATGTATGAAGAGACACAAATTATTGCCAATTAAGGCCAATATGCCTTATTCAAATATGGCATAATGTGTTTCATATTTATATTAATAATTTTAATTCTTTAAATTCTTTAGGAAACTAACATCAACAATGTTTATTCTTCCAATCCATGAGCATGGAGTGCTTTTCCATCTTTTTGTGTCGTCTTCAATTTCTTTCATGATCATTCAGTAGTTCCTGGATTACAGATCCTTTACCTCTTTAGTTAGGTTTATTCTCAGGTATCTTATGGTTCTTGGTGCTATAATAAATGGAATTGATTCTCTAATTTCCCTTTCTATAGTTATTTCATTTTTAGTGTATAAAAAAGCAACTGATTGGGATGCCTGGGTGGCTCAGCGGGATAAGCCTCTGCCTTCGGCTCAGGTCATGATCTCAGGGTCCTGGGATTGAGTGCCACATTGGGCTCTCTGCTCAGTGGAAAGCCTGCTTCCCTCTCTCCCTCTGCCTGCTGCTCGGCTTCCTTGTGCTCTCTCTCTCTCTCTCTCTCTGTCAAATAAATAAATAAAATCTTTGAAGGAAAAAAAAAAGCAACTGATTTCTGTGCATTGATTTTGTATCCAGCCACATTACTGAATTGCTGTATGAGTTCTAGTAGTTTGGGGGTGGAGTCTTTTGGGTTTTCCACATAAAGTATCATGTCATCTGCAAAGAGAGAGTCTCACTTCTTCTTTGCCACTTTGAATACCTTTTATTTCTTTTTGTTGTCTGATTTCTGTTGCTAGGACTTCTAGTACTTTCAATGCCATCCTGATCAAAATTCCACCAGCAGTTTTCTTTCCTTTTTCTTTTTTTTTTTTTAAGATTTTATTTATTTATTTGACACAGAGAGAGAGATCACAAGTAGGCAGAGAGGCAGGCAGAAAGAGGGAGAAGCAGGCTCCCTGCTGAGCAGAGAGCCTGATGCAGGACTCCATCCCAGGACCCTGAGATCATGAACTGAGCTGAAGGCAGAGGCTTAACCCACTGAGCCACCCAGGTGCTCCCACCAGCAATTTTCTAATTGCTGGAACAAACAATCCTAAAATTTGTATGGAACCAGAAGAGACCCCGAATTGCTAAGGAAATGTTGAAAAAGAAAAACAAAATGGGGGACATCATGTTGCCTGATTTCAAGCTTTACTGCAAAGCTGTGATCACCAAGACAGCATGGTACAGACGCAAAAACAGACCCGTAGACCAGTGGAATAGAGTAGAGAGCCCAGATGTGGACCCTCAAATCTGTGGTCAAATAATCTTTGACAAAGCAGGAAAAAACATACAGTGGAAAAAAGAGAGTCTCTTCAATAAATGGTGCTGGGAAAATTGGACAGCTATGTATAGAAGAATGAAACTCGACCATTCTCTTAAACCATATACAAAGATAAACTCAAAATGGAAAAAGACCTCAACGTGAGGCAGGAGTCTATCAAAATCCTAGAGGAGAACATAGGCAGTAAGCTCTTAGACATTGGCCAGAGCAACTTCTTTCAAGATATGTCTCCAAAGGCAAAGGAAACAAAAGTGAAGATGAACTTTTGGGATTTCATCAAGATCAAAAGCTTCTGCAAAGAGGCAACCCACAGAATGGGAGAAGATATTCGCAAATGACATTACAGACAAAGGGATGATATAGATCTCCTATTCGAGATCTATAAAGAACTCCTCAAACTCAACACTCAAAAAACAGATAATCATGTCAAAAAATGGGCAGGAGACATGAACAGATACTTCTCCAAAGAAGATATACAAATGGCTAACAGACACAAGAAAAAATGTTCATCATCATTAGCCATCAGGGAGATTCAAATCAAAACCACATTGAGATACCACCTTACACCAGTTAGAATGGCCAAAATTAGCAAGACAGGAAACAACATGTGTTGGAGAGGATGAGGAGAAAGGCGAACCCTCTTACCCTGTTGGTGGGAATGCAAGCTGGTGCAGCCACTTTGGAAAACAGTGTGGAGATTCCTTAAGAAATTAAAAATAGAGCTTCCCTATGACCCTGCAATTACACTACTGGGCATTTACCCAAAGATACAGATGTAGTGAAAAGAAGGGCCATCTGTACCCCAATGTTCATAGCAACAATGGCCACAATCACCAAATTGTGGAAAGAGCCACGATGGCCTTCAACAGATGAATAGATAAAGGAGATTATGGTCCATATTTACAATGGAATATTATGCCTCCATCAGAAAGGATGAATGCTCAACTTTTGTATCAACATGGACGGGACTGGAAGAGATTATGCTGAGTGAAATCAGTCAATCAGAGAGAGTCAATTATCATGTGGATTCACATGTGGAACATAAGGAGTAACATGGAGAACATTAGGAGAAGGAAGGGAAAAGTGAATTGAGGGAAGTCAGAGAGGGAGACAAACCATGAGAGAGTGTGGACTCTGAGAAACAGAGGGTTTTGGAGGGGAGGGAGTTGGGAGGTTAGGTGAGCCTGGTAGGTGGGTATTAAGGAGGGCATGTATTGCATGGAGCACTGGGTGTGGTGCATAAACAATGAATCTTGGAACACTGAAAAAATTAAATTAAATTAAATTAAATTAAAAAAAGAAAAGAAAACTAACACTGAGCACTTCCTTTTCCAAAGTAGCTATTGGTAAAATGCATGACTTTTTAAAATGTGACTTAAAGTAAGAATGGTCTCAACTAAATTATTTTAAGAGTTTACTGACTTAGGGAAACTGATTTCCTATAATTCAATCACCTGAGTTTAAACTTCTGTATATTGAATTAAGGGAACTGTAACATTGGAGGAGAAATGGTTTAAAAAATCTTGAACTATGAATAATCCAAAATCCTAAATCCTAACTCTACATATTACGTTTTCGATATGATATTTCATGTCCATTTGCAAATATTTAATCCCTATATTTGACTTACTAAAAGACTGAAATGGATTTACCTTCTTTACATGCATATTGAAAGCAGGGGAAGAGCAGGACGATTACTGAGCAAGATGAAGAAGCTCAAAACTACTAGCTTTGAGGCATTATCAAAGTTGATGATTCACATGTGGCTTCAAGCGTCCTTAAAGGAGGAGGATGTCTATCAGTTGCTTCTTTATTTGATACTGTGTATAGCCATTCCCTTTTCTCTCATGGATGATTACAGTAGTTGCCAGCATCTTCTATTTCCAGTGCAAAATCCCTTCCATCAGAACAAAACAAAAACAAGACTCTTCAAAACTGCTGTGAAGAGTGATTTTTTTTTTTTCCTAAAGCACAAGTCTGATCGTGACACTGCCTTATTTAAAGAACTTAGCCATTTTTTCCCTGGATCTATAACTCCCAAACTCTCTACTAAGTCCACAGTACTCTTTAATGTTGGCCACCAAACCATCTTTTCAGAATTATGCACCTGTACCAATGTACTGCTGCTATGACCCAGCAGTTCCTAAAACTTAACCTAAATATGGGTGGGGAGGGCTGGAAAGAGAGCAGGAGAGATGACATCTTAACAGATATATTTATATTCCTAAATCATCAATAAATAAGGCAGGAAAATGTGTGAAAAGATATCTATTACTATTAAGCAAAAATGAAAGGAAAGCTACCTAGATGTCTAAGAGAAAATAACAAAGAAAATTTTGGTGCATTCATACAATTTTAATGTATATGAGAATGAAGAATCATTTTTGAGTTTTTAAAAAATATTCATACAAATTAGTGAAAAATGAGGGCAACAAACTAGATACTCATTCTGATCACATTTACAAAGAATATGCACACTATGAAAATAAGTCTACATGTCATAAACATGCAATACATTTACACTTAGAAATGAGAAAAAACTGTATTAACATTAATATCTATTTATGTATCATGATATTGGGAATAATTCATGTGATTTTATTTTCTTCCTGACACTTCTTTGTATTCTCACATGCTCGACAGTAAAAAAAAGCATGTTACTTTTATAAATAATAAAGCTTACAACTGACATAATATTCACTAACTTCCTAAAATGATCTATCATCATGTGATTTGTGTGAAATATATGCCTGTACCATTCCTATTTTGGAATCTGAAATCTAGTCCATGGATTTTCTTGTGAGTAAAATAACGTCTTGAATTTGTTTAATGCCAGTAAAGTGGTTTGAAGATGAAAACTTCTACATAAGTGCTAAGTATTGTTATTGATCATTAAAAATCACTTGACATATCAGAAGTGATTCTCTTCATTGCTGGCATGAAAGCAATTTTCTCTAGGCAAAGGGTAAGGACTTAGAATATTGACATTTTAAAAAGTGTAATACTAGGAGACATGACATGCTAAAAACACTTACCTTTCCTTTCATCTAAATCCTATTGTTAGAATTTTATATTTTATGGAGTCAGTTCTATATTTATTTATGTCAAATGCTAATATTGATACATTATAAGTTTTACGGAATAGTGCTATATCAAATGCAATTTTCAGGAAACAATGTCTCCTGTCAGTAAAAGTGACTTAGGTGCAGGTAGGTTTGCTGAAGAAGTACTGGTTGGCTCTGTACAGGATTGATGGCAGTTGCAGCTGGAAAAGATAATAATGTTAACTCAGAAATAGATTTTTGGGGTTGAGTGAGGAAGGGGGGGTATAAATTTTGCAAGGGCTGGCATGTGCCTACTGAGGAAAGGTGTTTTCTGAGTTTTCCCCTTGAATTATGGTCATATCAGGATTATGGTCATATGATGGCTCACCAGTGCCATCCAAGAGGGATCTCTAGGTTGAGCAGGCAGCAAATAACATCTTTCACTTACTGACTAGCATCTAAGTTTTACAAGCATTCAAGTGCTAATAACTACCTGCAAGGAAACAATTAACATTACATATTCTAGACAATGAAACTGAAACTCAGAGTTGTTAGTTGTCCAACCTTACACAGATAATAAATTGGTTTTCTTTTCTTTTTTTTTTTTTTTTGGTGTTTTTTTTTTTTTTTTAAGTGCCATATTACTCTTCTAAAGGATAGGGAGATTTGTACTGCCCCAACTAACTGCTAAAGGTTAAGACTAGGAAGAGGAGAAGAAGATAGGATGGGAAAAGCTCCATCGTGCTGCCTGTGTTATTTCCATCTCTGGTAGTAAAACTTATTTTGGAAATCACTCTCATTAAACAAAGAGCTTTTTGCTGCCTGATTTCAGGGTGGTCTGATAGAAATAAAATATATTAAAAATGAAATTAATATTCTTAGCTCTGTTGCTAATTTGCAATTGTTTCTGTTCTCATATATTCAGTAGAAATAACCATACATTTATTAGCATCATTATTTGAGATTAGCAGATGTGGAAAAATTTACATGTTAAATGATTTCTTACCCATAGTATTGCTATCATTTCAGGTATTAGAGCATTTCTTGAATACTTCGTCTTCCTCCCACATACAGTGAGAAGTTGGTGAACTAGTTGTTACTGGTTTCCTATGATTTCATTGTCACTGTGCCAGTTGAATGCTGAGTCAGCACACCATCACCGTGAAGAACCTTTCTGAGAGTGTTTGTAGTGCACAGATGCCATTCAGGGGTACTCTTTCAGCACTTCAGCTTCCATGAATTTGTCCATTCACAATGAAGTTTATAATATCACGTGAAAAGTGCTTTAATATATTATTTCCAATCCCTATTTCCATAGAGAGAAAAATTGCAGCACTTTATGTAACTTTTCTCCAGGTTCCAAAATTGTCAGGATCATGTAATTCACACATCTATTATGAGTCATTGACTAAATTCCAAGAACAGGTTGTGCTCATTAAACTCCCTTAATGTATATGGACTTAAATTGTAAAGCAGATTTACAGGAAACTCTCTCAAATATTCCAAGATAATTACTCACCCAGTAATGCTATTTTGAAGAACAATTTGTACAATTATATTTAATATTTTTTTAAAAATTGCCCTATCCATATATTCATAGTCCCTTCTCATTCATAAGCACTACATAGGTACTAATTAAAGGTCATTTAGGCCACTAGAGCTGTAATAAAAGAATAGGAAAAATAAGTAATATTTTAAATTATTTTGCCCTTTATCTACTTCATTTGGTTCCACTCAATATTGGGTTCCTATTTTAGAGATATAACTTTCATTATTAAAAGAAAGCAAAAAAAAAAAAGAAAAGATAAAGTCATAAAAACTGTGAAAAACTTAATACTACCACTTTAGTATATGAAAAGAATTCTAAACAACCCATCATATCTCTATACCTAAAGAAATCCATGTAGACCCTTGACATAGAATGTTCTCCAGAGTTGGACCCACCTCAGATTCTCCAAGTCACTAGCACTACTGGTAGCAAAGCTCTATGAAATCTGTGATATAAGGGCCATTGTATCTATTAATTTTCAGATCATAACCAATATTCAGAGAAGCATAACTTGAAATATAAGAGATGATAAATTGTTCCATACCCTGACTATGCACAGAAGTTAGGAATCAACTCCAAACAAAGAAAATCTTTGGGGGAATGATGGAGTATTAGGAAATTTTAGAGCACATAAAGAAACAACAAGCAGTAGTGGTGGCAGTGGCGGTGGTGGTAGATCTGTGGGCTAAGGATGAACCAGGTCTAAAGATGTGCTAAGGATGAACCAGGTCTAAAGATGTGCTATATTAATAACCCAGGACTATTATTTGAAATTCTCTGGGAAATTATCAATTTACCTAATGTGAATTCCAATTAAAGCTTTTAAATTCCATTTTAAAGAAAGAATATATGCTTCATAGTACAGTGATTATAAAATAATTTTGTACCTGATTTCCTAACCTATTAAGTAGAGTTATTGAGAAAACAGCATCAGTTTACACAATATGCTTAAATTTCTGTTTGATTCATGACTGCCAGTATAGCTGTGAGTGGGCCTATATTGATCCTCATGTTACAGTGATTTTATTGTTTCTGCCTCTAGTCAACAGGAAGGATAGGACTAAAAAACTGTTTACTTTATTTACAATAAAGTTGAATTTCCGAAAGTAAGATAGACAGTTCTTTAAAAAGAATACTCTTACCCAGTTTTGTTTTGGACAAAGAGCATTCCATAGATTCATCATAGGTTAGTGTCCAGGAACATGCTCTGTTATCTGGAATTTTTTTCAGTATCTATCTAAATAAAACTGAATTTAACAGATGTTTGTTACGCATAGATGTGAAAAGTATATTAGGCATTTTAGGCAATACAGAGACCAATAAAAAGACTACTTTTAGGAGTGTGCGTGTGTGTGTGTGTGTGTGTGTGTGTGTACCTTGGGCATTACATACCAAAGTAGGTCCATCTCTGGAGGTATTGAAAATGGATAGGTAGGGACTTCCAGAGAAGATAGCATCCTTCCAGAGAAGGATTCTAGGCTCACCTCATTCCATGGATACACCAAGATAACACCCACATCAGAGTAAATAATATAGAAGAAGACCCAAAGACTGGCAAAACAAACTCTCCACAGCTAAATGTAGAGAAAGGACACATCAAAGGCAGAGACATAGTTGGGAGCCAAACTGATCTCTGGAACTGTCCATGGGCAGGAAGGATGTCACAGGTGTGGAGAGAGGAGAGGAGCAGACCCCACATTAGGCACCCTACCACATTAGGAAGACAAATCTCTATAACACTGAGCTTTGAAAAACAAAGGGACTTAAATTCTTGAGTTCTTACCACTAGTGAGGCTTAACACCTGGAACTTTTTTTACTTATTTTTTTAACCTCTGGAACTTTGAAAATCAGACCCTAGCTTCTGGGAGAGCCAGAGGGTGATAGGAAACAAGTCCTTGCCCTTAAAGAGATAGCACAACAAATAGCCCCGTTGAGATACAACACAGAAGCAGCAGTTTAAAAAAACAAAACAAAACACCTGGGGTATATAGGAGGGAGATTTGTTTACTAATCTCAGATAACTTGTGCTGGAGGGCCAGGGATCTTTGGGAGACTTTTCCAAGAATTAAAGAGTTGGCAGGTGGTGTTTCCCTCCTCTACCCCCCTTTCTAGATACATAGACACCTGTGAAAACCAGCAGAGCATGAACACTCCACCTAGCTTGCTAACTGTGAACTCTACCATGACATTCTTCTGTGGACACATTCTCTCTATCCCAGTCTTAGCAGGAGTACATCCAAAGTGGCACCACAAGCATGGGAGTATGAAAGCAGCCACAGCAGGGATCAGCACCACCTTAAAGTGGATCCAGCCCGAGGGAGAGTAGAAGAAAACCACTGTTCTACTGTGGCCCCAGTAGTAGGCTGGGGGTAGATTTCTGGCTTGACTTCAGGCCCATCCCACCAACAAAAGCTTTTCAAGGAATAATACAGGGAGAGTGCCCCTGCATTTCAGTGCTACTATATCTCTGGCAAATGCCTAGACTGACCAAGGCAGGCCCAGACAGGCCCGCTAATGCTGGGACCGAACCCTTCCCACAATAGGCAAAGAAAACCATGGCGGATGACTGGACTGAAGGCAAACGTGACTCAGTCACAATAGTAGGGTATGTGCAACATGCATAAGAGACACTGCTGAAGCACCAGGATCTGATGAAGAGGGGACAGTGCACAGCAGGCCACTACAGGACCTCTTCTTCATAAAGCAACTACTTTCAAAAGCAAGAGGACATAGTTGACTTTCCTAACACATAGAAACAGAGAGTTAGAAAATGTGGAAACAGAGGAAGATGTTCCAGTGAAAGAATAAGACAAAATTACAGCGAGAGAGCTCAATGAAACAGAGGTAAGTAATATGCCCCATAGAGAATTTAAAGTAGTGGTAATAAAGATATTCACAGGACTTGAGAAAAAGTGGAGGACCTCAGTGAGACCCTCAACAAGGGGACAGAAAACATAAAAAAAGAAGCAATCAGAGATAAAGAACTCAATAACTGAAACTAAAAATACACTAGAAGAAATAAATAGTAGAATTGAGGAGCAAAGTAACCTAGAAGACAGAGTAATGGAAAGCAACCAAGCTGAACAGCAAAAAGGAAAAAGAATAGTAAGAAATGAAAATAGATTAAGGGAACTCAGTGACCAACAAATGTAATAACATTTGCATTATAGGGATCACAGAAGGAGCAGGCAAAGGGGACAGAAGATGTATTTAAAGAAATAGTAACTGAAAAATTCCTGAATCTGGGAAAGGAAACAGATATCCAGATCCATTCAGGAGGCACAGAGAGTGCCCAACAAAATCAACCCAAGGAGGTTCATATCAAGACATACTATACTTAAATGGCAAAAAGTAGTGATAAAGAGAGAATTTTTAAAGCAACAAGAGAAAAGAAAACAGTTCCATAAAAGGGAAACTTAATGACACTGTCAGCTGATTTTTCCAGAGAAACTTTGCAGACCAGAAAGGAGTGGCTTGATATATTCAATGTGCTGAAAGGGGGAAAAAAAATGTTCAATCAAGAATACTCTATCTAGGGGCACCTGGGTGGCTCAGTGGGTTAAAGCCTCTGCCTTTGGCTCAGGTCATGATCTCAGGGTCCTGGGATCGAGCCCCGCATGGGGCTCTCTGCTCAGCAGGGAGCCTGCTTCTTCCCTCTCTCTCTGCCTGCCTCTCTGCCTACTTGTGATCTCTCTCTATCAAATAAATAAATAAAATATTAAAAAAAAAGAATACTCTATCTAGCAAAGCTATCATTCAGAAGACAAGGAGAGATAAAGAGTTTCCCAGATCAAAAAAAAATGAAAAAAAGTTTAAAGGAATTCATCACTAAATCAGCCTCACAAAAATTGTTAAAGGGGACTTAGTGGAAAGGAAAGATCATAGTGAGGGTAGGAAAAGTAGGAAGCACAAAAGAGTAAAATCAAGTATATTTATAAAAATCAATCAAGGGATTCACAAAATAAAAAGATGTAAAGTATGGTGCCATATACCTAAAATGTGAGTGTGAAAGGAGTAAAAATTTAGTGCTTTTAGAATGAGTTCAAACTTAAGTGACCATCAACTTAATGTAGACTGCTATACACATAAGATGTCATATATAAGCCTAATGGTAATCACAAATCAAAAACTAGTAATAGATATGCAAAAAATAAAGAGAAAGGAATCCAAGTATATCACTAAAGAGGGCCAGCAAACCATGAGGGAGAAAAGCAAGAAGAGAAAGGAAAGAAAAGAACTACATAAACAACTATAAAACAAACAACAAAATGGCAATAACCATATACCTATCAATAATTACTTTTTTTTTGAGTTTTAAAATTTTTTTTTATAATTTTATTTTTTATAAA